>NC_056728.1:41945724-42095724 GCF_019279795.1 Protopterus annectens | reverse complement strand
GCTGCCCACACACAGAAAGGATGTCCACCATACAGGAAAGATAAAGTGACCACACACAGTATGTAGGGATTTATAGTAGTGGGTTGCTATGACAGTGGTAATTGGAAGTACCACACAGCATGCTGCATGCAGGTAGCAAGTGGAGGACACTGATTGGTGCAGAGGCCATCACCTGATCATGTGCATCACCTACAAAATCCATCTGTAATCTGTTCAAAACAGGTCAATCCATTTACTGGAGAGAGAGAGAGAGAGAGAGAGAGAGAGGGAAAGAGTGAGAGAGTGTGAAAGAAACTAAAAAAGAAAGATAGCAAGCTAAAGCCCAACCCAAAAAGAAAGGAAAAAAAACACAAAACAAAACCTTTCAAGCAAACTATCCAGAACAGACATCATTCCCACAACAGGTATGTGAAGTATATATGCATGTAATTGACTGCAGTACTTGGTCCATAATAATGGGATACATGATGTGGAATGATTTATATGTGCCATCAGGTGTTGTTGTTGTTGTAATGACGCTCAGCTGAACAACTGCTATGGACAATAGAGTCTGTCCCTGTGGGTAGTGTGCCATACCCATCAACTGTGCAGAGCAGCACTGACTGACAAGATGTAAGCCATCACAGTGCGTGTTGTGTAATGGAAAATGTGTATATTACTGTGGTCAATAGCTGGTGGTGAAAGTAATGCCATAATGATGGACACATGGGTTCCAGAGCCCACCACTTGCAGGACACACAACGTGTAATGTAGTATGCTGAAATTCCATAGGTGTGTAATTGACTTACCTGGAATCTGTCCCTATATATATATATATATATATATATATATATATATATATACCCTCCTAATGTTAGGCTGTGTCCTTATGTGGCACCTGCCTGTGTTGTAGCAAGGCAGATTGTGGACCTGATACCTGAATGCACCCTAGATATATATACACACACACACACACATGTATGTCTACAGATATACAGGCACCTATATGTATGTATATCTATCTATATATATATCTATCTATCTATATATATATATATATATATATATATATATATATATATATATACATATATATATATATATATATATATATATATATATATATATATATATATATATATATATATATATATGGGTCCCCTTCACATATTTCCACAGTTCATTTGATCGACAGTTTATTTGGTCGACAATTATGGTCGTGGAGTAGCAGATTTGCCCCCCCCCCAATGCTGTTGTTGATATATATAGTTAGGTGTATGTCAAATGAATTGTCGATCAAATGAACTGTCGATCAAATGAACTGTAGACCCATATATATATATATATATATATATATATATATATATATATATATATATATATATATATATATATAAACACATATATGCAACATAATATATATCTACATATATATATATATATATATATATATATATATATATATATATATGTGTGTATGTGTGTGTGTGTGTGTGTATGTCTACATATATTCAAACACACACACATACGTATATAAATACATGTCCCCTATATTTGCATCACAGTGCTGCATGCTATGTGTGAGGGAACATCACACATATCAATACACACACACACACACACACACACACACACACACACACACACACACACATATACATATATATATATATATATATATATATATATATATATATATATATATGTGTACAGCAGTAAGTGCAACATGGACTGTTATGTCACATGTGAACCCCTTGTTGGACCACATTGCCCTTGTCTATGAAGGTGGGAATAGGAATTTGGGGAAGGATAGCAGGTATATTTGTGGAGGTGGGTTTGGTTGGTAGATAGAGAGGACAGCCTACAGGGGTGGTATATGACACATGTGGTGGGTAAACACCCAGACTGGTGGGTGTCTGTGATGTGGAAGCCCCATGAGCAGCCATATGGAAGCAACAGGAACAAGACCCTCACCCATTGCCACTCACAACACCAGCTTCACGGCCCTGAAGGTGCCTGGCCTGGAGGCTGAATAGGAGGAACATGTGGACCCTGTAATTGTATACTTAGGGCGTCAAGGTGCTCTAGCACATCCCCAAATCTCTGCGGAGCTCCTTATGCAACAGACCCTGGACCTGACCTCGAGTGACAGGATCATGTCTGTGTGTGCTCCCGGGGAGGACACCATCCCCTGAGGTGGTTCCACCTGAAGGTAGTGCAGGACCAGTAGATGAGGAGGTCCCAGAGTGGGTCCCACATGTGATGTGGCCTGGTGACATGGCCAGATGAGGTGGGAGAGGTGGTTTTGCCTGAAGCTGTTCCATAAACATGCTATTGTGTCACTGTTATAGAACATACGTAGGTAGTAATAGTCCTCACAATCCCGGATCATGTCCAACAGAATGCATAGATATCCCCAATAACACATAACGACAGATGTGCAGCAATTACATAGCAAACAGCATGCATATATGGAACCATAGTGGCCCTTACAATGTCTTGCAGGTAACATCGTCCATGACAGGCTAGCAATGATAGTGTCCCCACAGGGAACATGGCTACAAACACATAACACAAAGTGTGGTACAATATGATATATGTCCCAATGGTAGGTACGCTGTAGCCATACCTATTGAGTTGTTTGAACAGTTTGTCACAGATATGGTGGGGGTGAGACAGACATGTGTATTAAGAGCTATGGTAACCTTGCTGTATGAATTGCTCAGATCTGTTTCCATCTTTATGTCTTTCAGGCAAGATGTCACATGGAAGGTCACTTGTCTATTCACCGGATGAAAATTAGGTCATCATCGACCACCTGGTATAGCACTACCAGGTGCTGTTTGGCAGGACAGCCCATGAGCAGCAGGTGCAGACCGCCCTATGGAATGATCTAGTCCACAGGGTCAGTGATGTCAACCTGCATAACCGCAGTTATGAGCAGGTCCAGCATCATTGCAGCGACCTGCTTCACAATGCCTGTTGGCATGCTGCTGCAGTCTGGGGGGATCACCTCGCAATGAGGGGGGTCATGCCATCCTTCCCCCTGACACATGTTGAGGAGCTCCTCGCTAGCCTTGTGGCACATGCCCGCCCACACACACAACAACTGTCGGAGAGTATAGTGGAGGTGGGTGCTACCCACACACTGGCAGAGGAGTGTGCAGGTAAGGCCACAGGGCACATCAGTAGACCACTATTGCGTATCCATCCACATCTGTACAGGTAGATCATGCATATGTGAAGTGACATATATATATATATATATATATATATATATATATATATATATGTATACATATATATAGTCTGTTGCTGTGTAGTAATAATAAACAGATCTGCATAAGCTGTAGTATTGTGGACTTGTACTGTTGATGTACTTTAGTGCTGCACCCACCCTGTACCAATGCCACAGCTGTGGCTACTGACATCACATCTCTCACACACTTATGTAGGTCCCTCTGGTATAAAACCAAGGCAGCAGCCTGTAGCTGGTGAGTATGGTTTATGTTCCTGCTTGCCAATATACCTGTCATGTAATGGCTATGGTATATTCCATGCACACATCTAACAAACCTACCCATAATACATGCTGTACATGTTCATGTATTGTTCCTGTTAACTGCACTGCATCACAGTGGTGACCATGATGGTGTATCTGAAGGATATGTCAGACACCTGCAATATAACTAACATCCTGTCATTGCAAAATGTGTCCACAGAGATGAACATAATGGTGGGACAAATGGCCTGCAATAGGGACATGTGTAAAACATCACCCTTATACAGTGCGACAACAGTGTATATACCAGTATTACAATGGCAACTGTTACAGATCTACACTATGGCATATCATAATACTGCAGTCCACAACCCTTAAAACCTGCAATGTGGTCCCAACATGAGCAATGAGTGTGTACTACGGAATCATAGGTTAGGGCAACAAATATGGGGAATACATACCTTCACAAACACTGGAAGCATATGTGTGCACAGACTCCAGATAAAATATTGGAAGCAGCTATTGAGGTACTGACTGCATGCATTTGTCATGGAAATGCACCTTTCAGCAAGTACACATCCCCAATGTCACACCACGTATTGGTCTGCTGTCCAAGACATTTGGCCATGAAATGTGCACACTTACCTGCAACAGAGGCAGCCGTGGATTACACACATCTTACATGACATGGCATGGGCCCCATACCCAACAGGTAGCACCCATGAGCTGGACATGTCAAAATACTTCACCATTGCATATACCATGACAAACAGTGCAGACATTCATTTATGTGGCAAGGATGTATGGGACAGGAATGATGTAGGAAATAAACAGATGGCCATCCAAGACAGATGATGTCACATGTAGCAAACTGGTCATGTGAGCTGCATGGTAACATGCCACAACACTGAGGGGGTTGCAGGAATGTCTACCAAGTACTGGCTGTGCAGTACCTGTGCCAATAATTGCCTGGACCCTGAAAGCATGTGGCCTATGGGTTAGGGTAATCAGATGTGACAGCTGTAGCACAGGAAACATCAGCCAGGCCTCTCTACTGGTAGTGTATGCATAACAGAAGAGGTCCCCAAAAGGCATGTATTGCAATGTGTACTGATGAACCATGACCACGTTTGTAACCTACAGACAATATCATGTAAGATACATGTGCTGCACAACCAATGCCTCACCCCACCCCACGCCCACCATCCCCATCTGTACTGTGCCATTGCAAGTGTACACATGTATGTTTCCCATTCATTAGCTGGGACTAGTCTGTTACACATGGTGTTCAGTGTTTGGGACACTAAACACTGACACACATGTGTAGGCCTTAGTTGTCAAGCATCTGCAAAAAGGCTGAAGGTGGGTGGGGTTGTCATCATGACACACCAGTGCACTGCAGCAGGGATCCTAAGGATGCTATGAATGGCTGTATCTGCACACGGTCAGGTTCAGGAACTATGATGGATGTAACCCTAACTACACAGCAATAGGGACAGCAGTGTGTGAACTCCAAGGGATCTGCACATTAGTTCACCTTGCAATCATGCAAAGTTGGGGGACATGTGTAGGGCAGACTGACCATATACTGGAAAATGCAGATGGCCCATGCTAGTATACCCTTGCCAGGAATAGTGACTGCTGTAGTACTTATAACAGTAGGTGCAACAAACCATCATGATAAGGACGTGCACACATATGCACCCACGAAGTGTATGCATCATGGTCAGCATTAGCACAACTAATACATTTGTTAGATATTGCATTTGAATGTACAGGACATATGTCACATATCAGGCTTATATAAAGTTAACATAAGCAGTGATGTGGTCCCATGGCATATCAAGGAAGAGGACGTCATATCAATAAGAGTTCAATAAGAGTGTGTACACTCCTTATAGCCATGGTAAGGTTTGACGGTTGTCAGTGTAATAGTATCGGTCATACAGTGTAATAGTAGCAGGTCATACATGCACTGCTGATGTTGAGATCTGTAAATCAGACATCAGGAATTCACAAATGACATCTGGCGACATATCATCTCAGGTATGTGTCGGACAAACACATAAGGGCTGTGAGCATTAGAGCAGACTTAACTGAGACAGAAATACACATTCAGCAATTGTGTGTACACCTGTCAGGTATGACGCACAGTACATGGCAGGGTGCAGAACAGGTGCACAGCAATACTGTGTACATGGGTGCAGTGTTTTCCAGGGGAAGGAGCCTCACCTACTAACACAGCCCATGCATCACACACATGTATACTGTTGCTAGCATGAACTGACTATAGCTGCATGCATGCTGAGTACCATATGCTATGCATGTTGACAGATTGGTAATGGGAGGTTTGTGTGTACTATCTTTGTGCAACCTCACCTTGTGGTGTGTGTGTGTGTGTGTGTGTGTGTGTGTGTGTGTGTGTATGTGGATGTGGGTTATTTTGTCTGTAAGTGCAATCTGATGAAGTTGAGGGGGGTTGATGCATGTGAGATGTGTGTGTGTGTGCATGTGTGTGTGTGTGTGTGTGTGTTTGCGTGGGTGTCCATGTTCACACATGTGTGATTGTGGGGTTGTTCATACATCAGTACTTCCCTTTGGAATCATGCAGTACATGGACATGGATTGACACATGAGACATCAGGAATACTTGTCTGATATGTAATCTCAGGACAGCTGGTAGTATAATAAGGTCTTTAGCTGGAACATGCATTGGGAGGGAAACTAGACAACAGGTATACTGTTAAAATTGCAATCAGCAAAAAGGTGAATGACTACCCACATATGCAGCATTACAGATGCATTGTGGAATTACTAGACAACACCAGGGAGTGTATCCATATATTGCTGTTGCTCACATAATCAGTTGATTGAGCAGCTGATCTTGCATCTACTGAGCAATAGTTGTGTATGATACTCCAGTGTGTGACATTATTGAGTGAACGTAGTAGCCCCTAAAATATGGGGGCCATGCTCACGATGTCTGGACATACCAAGGGTGAACACTGGATGACAGCAGTGAGTCCTTGTAAAACCTGCTCCAATCAAGTCAAAGAGGTAATGGAGTAACAGGTCATGTGTTGTGATCACTTGTCTAGGCATTTAGAAGAATGATACATTAATGAGTGGTATTAATGAGTGTATGTTACCAAGTGTGATGTAGGATGGGGAACTTACGTGAATAAACTTGGGACTGTCTGTAAACTCAGGGCAGGAAGGTATTATGGTGGAATTTCAGTGTGTGTGTGGTTGTGTGTGTATGTCTGTGTGTATATTTATGTGTGTATGTGTGTGTGTGTGTGCATATGTGTGTACTGTTATGCAATGCCATACAGGTCTTAAAGTGCATTTCTTGTTATCCCCTCACAGGTGGCGAGATGGGTCAGGGTCCTTCCTGAATGCAATCTTATGTTGGTGTTCATACAGACACTGAAAATGATGATATGTTTGTTGAGGCACAGGCGGGGTTGTCAGAGGCCGAAACTGCACCATCGTTTGACATCCCCCTGTTATCCACCCCAACCCTGCACACAATCACAGTGCCTATATATACCCAATAAAGAGTGGCCATAGCAGAGGTACAGTTGGCAGTTGGTGGCAGTGCACAGGAGTGTGGTGTCTATGCCTGCTGTGTCTGGACACAACAGGCATAGCCAGATGTCTGGCAGGGCACCACATAGGCACATGTATGAGGTGCTCGAGGGAGGACCGCTGGTCATCATGCCCCTGGCAGAAGTGCCACAACCGGTGCCACCAGATGCATGTTTCAAACTGCCATGGGGGTGCAGGCATGTATGGAACTGTACACCAGACAGGATCTGAGGCTGCAGAGGGCTGCTTTCTCCTCTGTAAGTGACAACTTTCATAAACTTGCAAGCGCCTTCCATGATTATACTGAGTTCATGGATAGACAGCTGGGTGAGATGGTGGGCCTCATCGACCATGGATTATCCATGCTGGAACACATGGTGGGAGTGGGGTGATGGACGCATGGACGTAGTCCAGCAACACCAACATCTGGCGGTTGATGTGGATGTGCAAGGACACCGAGCTGCTCCCATAGTGGGAGTACCAGCTCCAGCACTGCAGGGGAGCGCTGTCCACACCACACCACAGCAGGCCATGTGCACGTGGCCCTGGCCAGTTCCAGGAGGGACCTGGTTCCAGCAAACATATGTCATCATCAGGGGAGAGTAGCACATTGAGGCCTGTACCTGGACATGCCCATGGAACCCCTGGCAGGCAGAGTCCATGTTTCCATGGCCAGATGCGGTGAACTGTGTACCCTGCCAGGTATGGTCTTCAGCTGTCCAAGAAACACCTGTATAGGGCAGCCACATGGCAGAACTGTGTGCATGCATACTCACACACTATACAAACACACCTATGGAAACCCCATGCCTACACACACCACATCACCATGCCCATATCAGCAAATTACACCCTTCACCCACACACATGGTGTCAAACATATGGCCCACCCTAGATCTCTGGCAAACCAACAACACACCCTGTGCATATTATGATACCTGTGCCACATCCCTGTCATCCATAACATCGATGCAGGGACAGGCTAATATGGTCCTGATGCACACAGTGACTGTGCTACAGTGTACCAATGTACTGCTGTGTAACATGTTGTCAGCAGTAATGTTTAATGCTTACATGTCAGGTAGTGTAGCTATCCAGCCATAATGCATTATAGCTGTTAATAACACTGAGTGATTGTGGTCTCCATAATGTTATCTATTTGTGGTGTAGGTGTATATGCATCAGCAGAAGGATGGTCTGCTGCATATCTCACAAGGGGTATGACACTGTGGTGACACCATGGCTGTACCATGTCCTGTGTATAGCTGAACACATGTCACAGGTCTGTATAACAGTTACTGCCTGTGTCACATGGACAGGTGACCCCCTGGGGCATGTATAATCAGCAGTCTGAAGTAGATCCCTCCACATACACGCACACTCTTATTTGGCAACACTGGGACTAGACCCCTACCTAGGTATGTAGTGCTACTGATATGTGTGGCTTTAATTGCACACACCACACAGTGTTTAAGATGAGGTGTGTTCCAGGTTACATGTTACATGCAGAACATCCCCAGGCATGTACAGTATGGTAATGGGAGATGTAATAGTTGTATATGGACAATACATAGTGTTACATACCATCATATACACATTAACAGACACATAACAGGCAGACACACATCCGAGACACCTGGGCCTATCAGTGCTAACTAACTTGTCAGTGTGTCCAATGTATTACAGGTAGGCTGCATACAGCACATGCATAACTGGGCTGGATTGTGTTATCAGTTACCTGTATAGTTGATGATGACAGTGGTCACCACACAGTGGTACATGGGACATGCACTGGGCTACCATGGTGTAATGACAGTGTGCACAGCACCCACACCCCACTGTGGATATTGTACACACTAGAACCCATGATGATGCTCTGACATACCCACCATCATACATTGACTAGGACTGTGATACAACCCATTGTCCATCCCAACAGTGGTATTACAGGGATATGCATCTAATGCACATGCCACAGGCATAGTAGGGTGATGCATTCTCATGCCTCTGCTATGGGCAGCAACATCACTATCTGTAATTCTGTGTGGCAATGTGTATTGTAATAGGTGTATGTGGCCTTGGAATGCTGTACCCTATAGATATGCACTCATGCACACATACACACACTTGCTAGAACTCAGTGGGTATCCCATGCATATCAACCCATTTGTGCAACAGTGTTGTGCTCATACTGCAAGGCTAAGGTAGTCTTTAGGGAGAGGAGCAACAAGGTACATGTAATGTCCAGTACAGTAGCAGCCACCTCTATCTATGGCAATGGGTGTTGCAGTGGGTGTGAAGGGCCTCATGGTATTCCCAACTACATGTGTACTAACACACAGACACTGATATCCTCAGTAATGCACATGTACACATTTGTCACTACTGGGGTGCATCGCTGCAGGTGGTCATAGGTGTGTACCTGGCTATTGATCATGGAGAGATGGGAAGTGTAGGGGATGTGTGTAAAGTGGTATCATGCCACCAGCCATGTGACTGTGGTAGTGTAGTGGAGGTACATGGGCATGTGGTACATACAGGGTGTTGTGTACTATCTGTGCCAGTTATAACACAGCTGGGCAGGCATGTCAGTGTCAGTCAAACATAGGTTGCCTGTACGTATCCAAGCTGGATACCTGACATCTGCACATCTGTACAGGGACTGACAGACATCAGCTTGCCAACTAGCAATGCAGTAGGATGAATGTGTTGACAGATAGATGTCTGACACCAATATGTATGCCATTACTACATGTTGGCAGTCAACACTGACATGTGCTATGCAGACAGTAGTCTACAGTTAATTTCCACATGTCCGATCATTATCCAGTAGGGGATATATACTGTGACACATCTCACACACCAGAAACATGACAGTGAGGATTCAGAGTCCATCTATGCATGCAGGGGTGCTTGTTGCCAGTAATACAATTAGCAGTCTACTCTTGCTTAGGAAAATACTGTCAACAGTAGTAACAGCATGATACACTACATGCCAATGTGACGGCACATAACTTGGGATACTACCCTTGTATGTAACACATTCACATGGATAAGAGTGTTGTACAGGTCTTATATACTCAAGTGTCCCAGTCATGACACTCACACCCCTTGCTACTGTACTGACAGAACATAGACTGATGTTATATACATGGTATTACATACACCTATTACAGATGTCATTACCCTGCTATGTTATCAGACTGGAATGTGAGCATAGGTTAATAGGGCTGAGCCATGCTTAACAGGTGTCAGCATTGTTGCAATATAACAGATAAGCACATTTGCTCACTGATAAGCAAAGGCTATAATGGTGTAAGCGTCCGTACATTTATCTGTACATTAGCATCTGTCAGCTTTGTGCAAACCCACGCAAATGTGCTTAAAGTTGCTCAAAACTGCCTTAACCACTCTGTATCCAACAGCCCTTGTCCTACCCAGCAATAAAATAGACATCCCTTGCACCCAGGACCCTGTACACTATAGTCACAACAGTTAACCACTACACCATGACAGCTGTGAAGACAGTTGTGTTTCCAATACATCTGTCAGTAGACATATGGAATAGTATTGAACAATCGCTGTGACTTCTGCAATTGTATAGTACATGTTAATGATATTACTGTTGCATCACATATGTTGTTATATCTAAATATACACATATCAGATGCATATGGTGTGAAACATTGGGGAAGGTATACACAACAGTAATGTTTACACATGACAAGGATATGGATATATACCTGTACATATGTAGATATATATCTACATGTACATACACATATATATTCATATTTATGTATTTATACACATCTGTATAGTGCATCATATATATGGCCATTTATAGATCTCTCTGTATCTATATATGTATATATATATATATATATATATATATATATATATATATATATGTGTGTGTGTGTGTGTGTGTGTGTGTGTGTGTGTGTGTGTGTGTGTGTGTACATCATATATGTACAGATACAGATATACCTATTTTATGTCGATATATATGTAGATATCTATAATTATATGTGCATATTTATCTATATAGATATATCTACTTATGTCGATATAAATGTAGATATGTATATATCTGTATATGTGTAGACATATATAGATGTGTATATGTATATGTATATGTATATATATATATATATATATATATATATATATATATATGTGTGTGTGTGTGTGTTTGTATATGTATATATATGTACATATATATATATATATATATATATATATATATATATATATATATATGTATGTGGATATGTATATGTCTATATATCTATACAGATATACGGATATCTATCTATCTATCTATATATATATATATATATATATATATATATATATATATATATATATATATATATATATTTACCATATGTCCAGAACATGGAATGGAGTCCTACCTCAGCACCAATAGTCTCAACCTCTTAGTGCAAGGGGATGTCATGTATGTATTGCAGGTATATATGTAGACTGTTGCTACTGTTACAGGGAATGTCTTAACAGAGATGTTGTGTGTGTGAGGTGTACGCCATTGGTTACTGACAGACATCTTAAGGACATCATAGTGCAGTACCACTGATAGCACAGTACCGGTCCTGTGGACTACAGCAGAGATATGACCAATATATTTGGACAGTCTGACACTCTCTGGTCAGTCCAGAGGTATACAGAGATCCCCTTCGTGTGAGACATGTGGACCAAGCCTGACAATGTGGATGTTAACAGCCATGTACATGAGTGTATCATGTAAATACTGGACTACATATGCCCACACCGTTTATGCATTCACACACGTCTGTCTGTCCTGACACATAATAACTGGTGATGCAGAGGTCACATGGCCACATACTACCCAGTAGTTAGTGACATACATCTGTACAGAATCCCACTGCTTTGTCAGAAATACACAACAGTTGCGGTAGCCCGGCAGCAGTACATCTTGCAAATATCTGGACATAACATCACACTGGGTAATTACACTAAGCTGCTAGGCATGTAACAAAGCACTGTGCAAACTACAGGCAGACTGCCACAACACTGACCTACATTTCGTATGGGGGAATACACATGTACCTGCAAATATAGCAGGCTCTACAGGCATGTCACAGCAGAGAGTAACAGACACCTGTGTGAAAGTGCATACCCACAACCAATGTGAACACAGCCACAGCCACATACGGTACGCAAGCTTAATATTACACTATATGGACTGTCTGATCAACACCATCCTCATATGTGCCACTCACACACTAACCCTACATATACAGGATCATGACACAGTGTGGTGCAATGCCTGTGTGTGGTATGGGACATGTGTGTGTTTGGCCCTAAAAGCATGTGAGCTGATAGGGTACCAAACACTGGAGCAGCATGTAACATCAGATAGAACAGGACCAAGAACAAAGACATCTACCACAGTCTGTACACAGGCCACGGTACGTCTTCGCAATACACATACTGTCGACAATTACCATAAGTATATGGACCCCACTACTGCACACACAACCACAGAATTCCCAGGTTATGTCCTCAGAAATAACCCTTACGATACATAACATGTCTAGCAGTCTGACATCTGACTGGCTTGTTATCAGGTATAATGTCAATAAATAATGGTGTAAAGAACATATGCACCTCTTACTGCATGACATATGTACAAAGGTTGACAGACCTATGGGTGAAGTCACAAACACTGGGCCAGTATTGGCATGTTGCTGTGATACCCTCATACATTTACTGTTGTAACAGGGTTTGTTGTGACATATGTCCTATGAGGTATATGAAGTCAGTAACTGTCATGGCTGTCACCATGTACTGACTGCAATCCTCAGACTATGTTTCTGCAGTTCTAAGATAGGCGATCTGTGTGTAACACAAGAAATATAAGACTCCAAACACTGTCCAGTCTGCAAATAACCCCACAGGTGGGAGATACCTCAAACACATAACACTGTCATAACAGGTATTAAATCACGTAGACCAGCCATATCCACACAAACCCTGCTAAATCAACATTACTCCAAATGCAGAAGAGCAACACTTACATTCTGTATTCATGTCTGACATATCCCCCTCCTGTTTGTTGGCCTATCTCCACAGTGTATGTTGTTAGAGGTATATCCCAATAGTTTGACAAACAGTGACATGAGATCCTGCTCTGAGTGAATGAAAAGGCCCAACACCCACATGATGTTCCTAGGTATAGGAGAATGTTTACATGCAATTGGCTATGGGAATGTTACCACAGCTGTTCCACATGCAATCAGCTAGTGGGGGACTGCAATTCATGCAGAGGCCATCAGCTGATCATGAGGATCACTTACAAAACACAAGCTGCTGCCTAAACAAAGCAGGTGTACTTCTCCACATCCACCAGAGAGGGAGTGAGAGAGACAGACAGAGACAAAGTAAGACAGGGAGGGGGTGGGAGAGTAAAACCTAAGTATGTTTGTGTCACATACATACCAGTACAGGGTTTCAAACCCCTGCCTGACTATGCATTGCTATCACATATCTATGCATGTATTGCATGCACCACCAAGTTTACATGTTGTGGAGCTGTCCAAAGGTATATCTGATGGTGAGTGACATCTGCAACAGTGATAAAGGTGGGATAAGGTAGGTGTAGTACACGTGCCTGTCCACATGAACAGGTGTCAATGTCGACACAGCCACTCTCTCAGGGACTCACACACATTAACACAGTTGGCAGGGTCAGGATTAGACTTCCTAACTAGCTAGTTTGCCACAATACAGTAATATGCAGGTATCACATGGACCACAGGGGTTACCAGGATGATATATGGGCAAAAGGTATGTGAAGGTGTCTGACATCAGAAGGCATGCTTCAGTAGGCCAATGGGAGGTGTAGTGAGTGTGAATGACATTGAAATCATTGTACTACACACACACACACACACACACACACACACACACACACACACACACACACACACACATGTTGCCAGTACTGACATGCATGAGTGGATTGCTTCACAGGAGTGTAGTGGTTGACTATGCCAGAAGGCTATACAAGGCTAGGTAAGGGGCTCAGGGGTGTAGTGTCTGGACTGGCCCACACAGGTGGGTATTGTTTTCACCATCCCATCATCTGGGTTACTATTGTGGGTGGCCAGTGCTGTGCAATGCTTGCCATGTATGTGTTCTATAGTCCATGACATGGACGGTGACTGGGATGTGCACACGTCCCACATGTATGTTCTGTGACATGTGGAAGTGTACCTGGGGTGTCTGGGGCATGTTGTGTACACAGATTGGTATCATCAGATGTGCCATTCCTGGCCTCATGTGGTGGGAAATGGCAATGGACACCAGGTTGACCCTGCACCTACATTGGCAGCATGATTACAGGTATTAACCTGGTGTCAGTGGCATCTGTCCATACAGGGCATATATATAAGGCATGGTATGTCCTTTGTGGGTTACATCTGATGGCACTACAGTCATTGCAGGTGTCCAGTGGGGAACATAGTGAAGGAGCACTGTATGAAATTATGTGCCTATTGTAGTGATGGGACAGGGTGTCATGCCCTCTGTAGTCTGCTGCAATCACACCATGGTTACTATCTGTGGGCAATATGCAGGGAACTACCAACATAGTGGTTGTTGCCTAGCCAAGTGTGTTTGTGTATGAGACATGGGTTGAGAGTGTTTTGTATGTAATACAAGGGTTGCCTAAATTGTTCGCCAGGCCTTGATGTCACATGTAGGGGTATGGATCATCAACCCCAGCCTCTCTGCTGTTTGATATCTGTTATCCTTGTAAGGTGGACATTGTGACATATAATACACCCACCATATAAGAAATTTGCAAAACTCATTTTGTAATGAGTCCAGTTGTTGCACACTCACAGCCACTTCCACACAGGATACAAAGGACAAACACACACACACACACACACACACACACACACACACACACACACACACACACACCAAGTCTCACAGTTTCCATGTCTGGGATAGGAACTCCTATCTAACTAGTACATCACACTACAGCATTACACAGTTATAGCATGAGCCATGGAGATTACTGGGCTAGTCCATCCGCAAAGGTGTATTTTAAAGTGAATGACATCAGCAGGCATGCCAAAGAAGGTTGTACTGACTGTGAATGGCCTCAGAAGCATAGTTTCCTTTGCAGGCAAACACACACACAAACACATAACATGTTTGGGAATAGAACTCCTATCGAACTAGTATATCACACTACAGCATTACACAGTTATAGGACATGCTACAGAGATTACTGGGTTATTCCTTCGCCAAAGGTGTATTTCAAAGTGAATGACAGCAGGCATGCCAAAGAAGGGCAATGGAGATTGCAGTGACTGTGAATGGCCTCAAAAGCATTGCTCCCTACACAAATTAATATACACACAAACATCCACATTTGCCATGTCTGGGAATAGAACGCCTACCAAACTAGTATATCACACTATAGTATTATGCAGTTATAGGACACACCACAGAGATTACTGGGTTATTCCTTCACCAAAGGTGTATTTCAAAGTGAATGACAGCAGGCATGCCAAAGAAGGGCAATTGAGGTTGTAGTGACTGTGAATGGCCTCAAAAGCATTGCTCCCTGCACAGACACGCAAACACACACACAAACACACAAATATCCACACTTGCCATGTCTGAGGATAGGACTCCTAACTAACTAGCATATCACACTACAGCATTACACAGTTATAGGAAGTGCCACAGAGATTATTGGGCTACTCCTTCCCCAAAGGTGTATTTCAAAGTGAATGACATCAGCAGGCATGCCAAAGAAGTTCAATGAAGGTTGTAGTGACTGTGAATGGCCTCAAAAGCATTGCTCCATACTCAGACAGACACACACACAAACATCCACACTTGTCTGGGGATAGAGCTCCTACCTAACTAGTATATCACACTACAGCATTATGAAGTTATAGGATGCACCACAGATATTACTGGGCTATTCTTTCCCCAAAGGTGTATTTCAAAGTGAATGACATCAGAAGGCATGCCAAAGTAAGGCATTTGAAATTGTTGTGAGTGTGACTGGCCTAAAAAGCATTGATTCCTACACACACACACACACACACACACACACACACACACACACACACACACACACACACACAGTTGCCACATCTGGGATTAGAACTCTTCCTAACTAGTACATCACACTATAGCATTATACAGTTATAGGACACGCCATGGAGATTACCAGGCTATTATTTACCCAAAGGTGTATTTCAAGATGAAGACATCAGCAGGCTTGCCATAGTAGGGCAATGGGGAGTGCAGTGTGTGTGCATGGGCCATAACCCATTTATCTAGAGGCAGACACACCACACCCAGGTACACACAGGTTTATATTCCACAGGTATGTGTATACAACAGCTAGATGACTACTGACTTATATAGTCATGTTACACAGTTAGCACCAGCACCACAGAGACTATAGTGCTGAGAGATTCCAGAGGCAAATGTCTACGGTGATTGACATTTGCACATCATGTGGTTTTAGCCAATTGGATGTGTGCTGGGTGAAACAGGCCTCATGATGGAAGGCTCTTTGTCACTGTCACTCTCCCACACATCTATGTATGTGTAATTTTGGTCTATTATAGTGTGTTGTACTTGGATATATGTGTGTATTCCTATTCAATGTGTGTGCAAAGCATGACTGCTGTGTACTGAGGAGTGTATGCACTAACATCTGCGACTGTCAGATATGTATGGTCCACTGTTGTTGCCAGACATGGGCTTCATTTCTTTAAGTGTGGGAACATGACCAGTATGACCTTCTGTATTGAATGTGTTAATCCATTCCAGGTTGATTGTACTCCAGTGTAGACTTTTGTTTTCTACACCTACAGCTAGCAAACTGTTTCTGCAGGATACCTGTAGATCGGTTGACAATATGGGGTCAAAATGGTCAAAAGATAGTGGGTCACTGTAGGTAATTGTGTCTGTGCTGCTTCTGCTACATGGTCCTAGTGTTAGCAGAGATATTCAGACATATGTACTGTTATACACTGTGATGTTTTATGTTATCATGTACTGTCAGGTAGACATATTTGCATGTAGTGATGTCCTTGGGAACACAGGCTGAATGCAGTTGGGTCCAGTATTGTGGTCAGCAGCCTACATATTCTTGCACAGTCATGACATTCTGGAGGGGAAGCTGCAGACACTTGCTGCTGGGTCTGTGTAAATTGTTCAGCACCTTGGTACAGTGGTGGCAGAGGATCCCATGCTTGTACATCCATTGACGTGATGGTACAGCCATATCCTGCTGTGGCCATACCTCACAGCTGTACAGATTCACACCAGTTATCTAGAGCAGGGGTTATAATTCTGGACATTACCCCTTCACATTGAGGTTCATGAGCAGGTTTGTAGCCACCCATTCTTGTGTTTGCAGCCAAGGATAGTATGTGCACATGGCTGAGTTTCAGACTTCACACACTCCATGCTACCCATGCTCCCACCCCCCTATTATTCTATCATTTTCCATACATTATGCAACCATTATCTGACATGTTCCCTATAGTTATCACCTCATCACAGCAGTAATTTGATGTTGGTCCACAGTTCATGCAGTGGGACATGGTGGACATGTTACTGGGATTTGTCCACATGGCCTTGCATTTGGGTTCTGTGGATGGTGTTATATTGTTATTGGGTAGTCCATGACATAACATACATTGGCAGTATGGGTGAGACACAGGCCTTTGGCAGAGGACTGTAGGTCATTTGGTAGTGATGCAGGCCAGTTGTAGCAGGTCATTGCATTCTGTCACTCCTACAGTCCCAGACTGTGGTACACTATATTCCCCTGGGGTGACAGGGTAGGTGTGCAAGGTGTTCATGCCGATACTTTCTGTCAGTATTGATCCAGTGGTGTGGATGCTGACAGGGTGCTGCTTATAGCTAGGGACACACCTGCATGGGACACCTACGCTGCATGCTGCATTCTTTCGCTATTGCCATACACAGGGTCATATTGTACTCATTCCCAACAGCAGGGATAAGACCGGAGAGGCACCTGTGGGTGGTGGTGGGGTGAGCTGGGTGCATGTATGCTATGGACACTACTTGCATCTGACTCACAGATATCCATGGGGCATTCCACTTATGCTGGCTTGTGCAGGGACATCAGCTGTTTCTCAATACATCATTCCTATGACCTTTGTGGTCTGCCAGTGTTTGGCCAGACAACATTGGTATTCCCTACTACAAGCCCAAATAATGTGCTGTAAATCTGTATGTACAATTCCAAGTGTGTGTCCATTTGACAGTTAGATATTGTACACTGTCTGTCTGGGGTACTTCCCCTGTGTACTGCTTGTATATCTAGGCCGACATTCATGCCATGTCCATCTTTCAAATGGTGACACATATTACTTCCAAACATTTACTATGGCTTACTGCTGGAATGTGTCATACTGGGAAGCATTGTGTTTGGCATTGTAGTTGTGAGTACTTGGCCCTGTTATCGGCAGTACTGGGCAGTGGCCACCAGGACAGACCTCACCATGCATACATAGTGACCACTCTCACAAAATATGCAACACACACCAACCTAACACATGCAGACCTGCATACTGTACACATGCTACAATCTATCCTGCTACCTTGGCCAGCTCAGGTAATCTGTGCTCCAATGTTATTATACCTACAAATAACATGTTACTACATTTCTACATAGGATTGGGGTGGCACACCTGACTGTTACTACATTTCTACATAGGATTGTGGGGGGGGGCACACCTGACTGCTACTACATTTCTACATAGCATTGGGGTGGGGCACACCTGACTGTTACTACATATCTACATAGGATTGGGGGGGCACACCTGACTGTTAATACATTTCTACTTAGGATTGTGGGGGGGGGGCACACCTGACTGTTACTACGTGTCTACAGAGGATTATGGGTTTTGGGAGACACACTTGACTGTTACTACATGTCTACATAGGATTGGGGGGGCAAACCTGACTGTTACTATCTTTCTACATAGGATTGGGGGGGCACACCTGACTGTTACTACATTTCTACATAGGATTGGGGGGGCACACCTGACTGTTACTACATTTCTACATAGCATTGGGGGGCACACATGACTGTTACTACATTTCTACATAGGACTGGGGGTGCACACCTGACTGTTACTATGTGTCTACATAAGATTGTGGGGGGGCACACCTGACTGTTACTACATGTCTATATAGGACTGGTGGGCACACCTGACCGTTACTACATTTCTACATAGGATTGGGGGGCACACCTGACCGTTACTACATTTCTATATAGGATTGGGGGGCACACCTGACTGTTACTACATTTCTGCATAGGATGGTGGGACACACCTGACTGTTACTACATTTCTACATAGGATTGGGGGGGCACACCTGACTGTTACTACATTTCTACATAGGATTGGGGGCACACCTGATTGTTACTATATTTCTACATAGGATTGGGGGGCACACCTGACACTTGTACACATTTGCTACGACTGTACTGGTATTTCAGGTACTCCATTTCATTCTGTATTCTGACCTATCATGCTGGCTAGAGGCATATCAGTGTACTACAGGTCTTAGGTTTGATTGACCTACATTTCAGTTTCTGACTTCTTACCCTTCAGAACTAACATCCCACTGCCTGACCTGTTGTAGTCTGTCTGTGTAGGTCTGGGGGGATGTTCTCCATAGCCATCAATCAGAGGCCTTAGCACAGCCTTTGCTTGTGTTTGTCTACACCTGTCCTGCTGGCTGAGACTGTTGTTGGGTATGTGAGCCTCCCTGACTGGCATGTGTGTGTCATATGGACAAACATGTGGCCCAGCACATTTACTGCAGTGAGTTTTGTCACCTTGTCTAGTACTGGCTACTGTGATGACACCAGTATTTGTTACAGATTTTATGCTGCCACTATAGGTGTCTATTATCTGCTGGCATCCCATTCGGCCACCCGATTCCCTTGCATGCTCACATCCATACCATAGATACAAGTAACAACACATAATACTCCATTCAGCAATTGGTAAGAAGAGTAACTTACCTTGTGGCTGTGCCAGTATTGAGGATGGTGCTGGAGGGCTGACTATGTCAGATGCACATAGTACACTCCATATACATGGTTAAGCACAGGTAGTGTCATGTCTGGCATCCCTTTTACAGTATGTGTGAGTCAGAGAGAGGTGTCATTCCCTGAGTCCCTACCGTGTCAGTGTATGTGATATGCGTTGCCTCTTTGCCAAGGCCTGGGCATACTGGGCAAGCCGCCTTCTGCCTACTGGGGCAGGCTCAGGTTGTTCCTCCTCCAAGTCACTCTGTGCCTGTGCAGGCCTTGTCAATGGTGGGGGGCAGTGAGGCCCTGCCCCATGCTGTTCTTGCTGCAGCTGTTTCCACAGGATCATATTGTGTAGCATGGCACATACGATGACAATTTGGGTACATGTAGCTGGTTAGTACTGCAAGGCTCCACCAGATGTGTCCAGGCACCGGAATCGTGACTTGAGCATCCCAAACACATGCTCTATTATGATTCTGGTCTGTGCATGTGCCTCATTATGGATTTCTTGTTTGGGTGTGTGTGCATTTCTGATGGGTGTCATCAGCCACGGCTCCAGTGCATAACCAGCATCCCACACTAGGTGACAGTAAGGGATGTCCCCATTGGCAAATCTCTGGTACAGCTGCATCAGATGCCAGATGTGAAAGTCATGATAGCTTCCATGGCAGCCAGCACACACACTTTCATTATAATTCCCTGGGCATCACACATGACCTGGCAGTTGATGAAAGGAAAGCCCTTGCGGTTGATGTAGACCCTACCCCACTCACTGGGTGGTGCTTTGATGCATATGTGCATGCAGTCTATAGCACCCACTACCTCAGGGTATTCTGCTATTTGGTGGAAGAGATGCGTATTGCTGGCCAATGCCTCACAGGTGGAGAAATATACATGCTCACCAGCATGTGCTGACATGGCATCCAGGAACTGGTGGAGTACCCTGGATGCTGATGCCTGTGAGATCCCCATGATATCCCCAATTGGCCTTTGGAAGGTACCTGTGGTTAGCATTCTTAGGCCTACACATACCTTGGTATCCACTGGGATGGGTTCCTCTCCGTTAGTTCTGTGTGTCAGGTGTGGCTGGCACAGCTCAACAATTTACTGTAGTTGGTCCCTGTCCACCCTATAGCACTCCACTATCTCCAGCCCCTGATAGGTTACCCTGGATCTGTACACTCTTCTCCTTCTCCTCACTGTGGGTTGGTCAACAGCATTCTCATCCTCACCACCCTCAGTCTCTTTCACATGTTGATGTATGATAGCCATTGCAGCCCCTATCATTTGTTTGCTTTTGTTTGGTAAAATTTCCCTGCTTGTGTACACTGGCGGTGTAGAGTATGTGGGAAAAGGGTAAGGTATTTGCATAGTTTATAATGGTGTGCTGGGCTGGGCTGGTCTGCAGCCTGTGTAATTGGCTGATTCTGATACATTTCACCTGCCAGTTATACTAGTTCTCCTCGATTACTTTCCTACTGCTGTTTTCCCTTCCCATTACCTTCCTGTTTAAGCCCGGGGGTGTGGCGCGCAAACACAGTGCTCAGATATGCACAGAGCTGCTATTTCCTGGTTTAATTTTTTTTTCTTTAAAACCCGGTGTGTGGCGCACACAACCACTTAGGCAATGTAAAGAGTGCTAGGCAGCATCAGGCACACCCCCTTGCTTAGCTCTGCTAAGTTTAGGGCAAACCCGAGCCACAGGGCTCCAATAAGCTTACAATATGCCTGACACCCTCCCCTATGAAATCAGCTAACTCTTAGGCTTGCACCATGGTAGGTTCATAGGTTCATAGGTTCATACTAGGCTATCTGCCCTAAGGCATTTATAAGCCTAGCCAGAGTGTATGTGGCTTACACCACCCCTTAGGATGAGAATACTACGCCCTTTTAGGGTTTAGTTTACTATGCCTCTGTCTAGTAGTGACACAGAGATGACCCCCGGGGTAAACCTACGATCTCCCATCCACTCGTCGAGATTTCTCTTGAATAGAGTCAGTGAGGGGCTCTGCCTAACATGGACTGGGATTCTGTTCCAGAGTGTAGGGAGCCTCTGGGTTATGAATCTGTCCCTCCAGCACATCCTATTTATTTCTGTGTTGAGGTTTAAGTCACTTGTTCTCGTAGCTCTGATGGATTTGGATTTTCTGAGGTGGAGCATGTCCATTAATTTAGGATTGGACATGGCCTTGTACGTCAGGCACAGATCACCTCTGAGTAGGTGGTATGCAACTGAATAGAGCTGGAGTTTTTTCAGTCGGGCAGCATATGACATATGTTTAAGACCCTTTATCCTCTTGGTGAGGAACTTTTGGGGTCTTTCCAACTGCTGCAGGTGTCGGGTGAGATACATCCCAAATGGGGCATTGTACTCAATCATTGGCCTGATAAGAGAAGAGTACAGGGGCACAATGACCTCTCTTGATCTAGATGTGAAACCCTTCATGATAAGGTGGGAAATATAGAAGGTCTTCCTAACCACTTTGGCAATGTGAGTGTCAAATGAGAGGTTACTGTCAACCTGGGTCCCTAGGTCCCTGATTACCTCTTCCGTACTTAATGGATTACTGCCTATGTGGTAATTTGTCGGTACCTTGTTTTTCCCAAAGGGTATGACTATACATTTTTTGGCGTTCAGCTTAAGGCCATGGCTCTGACAGCAATTATCCATTTCTATGAGGCCTCTCTGAAGGCTGTTTGTGTCCGCTGGAGTATCAACTATGGTGTCCAGTTTGCAGTCATCTGCGAACTTTGTCAGCCACAATCCTCTTATGTTTGCCAGTACTTCGGAAAAATAAATGCTGAACAAGAGGGGTCCCAGGACTGAGCCCTGTGGGACACCGCTTGTGACTGGCTTAGAGTCTGACATAGCTCCAGCAACTCTGACCCTGTGGGTTCTGTCCTTGAGCCAGTTTGCAACCCATCTGTGACATATGGGTTTACATTTAAGCTGGTGAGTTTATCTATGATGCCCGAGTGGGGTATTGTGTCAAAGGCTTTTGCAAGGTCAAGGTAGGCTGTGTGAACTGCCTTACCCTCATCAATGGCCTTTGTGACTGTTTCAAAAAAGTTGACCAAGTTCAAAGGGCAGGATCTGCCCTTGACAAAGCCAAATTGAGTAGCATCCAATGTCTGTAGGTCCCCAATGTCTTTGTTTATGAGTTCCCTAATGATCCTCTCCATAGCTTTGCAGACCAGGCTCATCAAGCTTATGGGGCGGTAATTTCCAGGGTCTGTAGAGGCACCGCCTTTGTGAAGTGGGACCACTGTTGCCATACGCCACTCTTTGGGTACGTATCCTGTAGTAAGGCTAAGATTAAACAGCAGCCTTATGTGTGGGTTTAGTTCCTCTTGGAGTTCATGTAGCACACAGCCCGGGACACCATCCGGTCCCATTGATGCTGTGTTTTTAGCTTTAGAGAGGGCGGCTCTCACCTGGGCATCTGAGATGTTAGGGAGGCTACACTCTGCTGGGATAGTTATTTCTCCTTTTGGGGGGGAGGGGGAAGAAAAATTTGCACTGAACCTGTCTGACAGAATGTTGGCAATGTCAGTGGATTCAGTGTATTTTGTGTCATTTTGGACTAACTCTGAGCATATCTGGGAGTTTCCACCCAGGTTTCTAACATAGCTAAAGAAGGCCTTGTGATTGTCTTTTGTGTCTTTTGTGATTTTTCTCTCAAAGTTGGCCTTGGATGATGTTATGAGTGATCGTAGTGTTTTGCTAGTACTGATCAGAGACGCCTTCCCTTTTAGGGATTTTGCTCTGTCATGTAGTAGCTTCCTCCTCCTGTTGTAAAGTTTGTTTATGGCTGGGGTCCACCAGACTGGGCGCCTGCCTTTGGGGGAATGGGTCTTGGTTTTATTTGGGATTGCATGATCCATGCATTCTTGAAGGTGCCCATAGAAGGAATTTGCAAAGGATTCAGCAGTGTGGGTTGTGGTTTCCACTGGCCCAGGGGCCTTGAAGGATACCACTTCAGTCTTAAGAAGTGTGAAGTTTGCTTTTGAAAAGTTCTTCACTGTGGTCTTTTGTGCAGGGGGTGGGGGTGGGATGTGGATTTCCAGTGAGATTAATTTATGGTCTGATCTTACCAAAGAGGGATATACTTCAGTGTGGAGCATTTTGTCCCCATGTTTGTGATGATCAGGTCTAGTATATTGTCTCCTCTTGTGGGAATGGTGACTAGTTGTTCCATTGCATTTGAGTTTATGAATTCTAGGAACCTTTGGGCTAGGGTGTTGGGGCTTGAGTAATGTTCCCAGTCTATGTTTGGGTAGTTGAAGTCTCCCAAAATGATGGTATTTGGAGAGACATTCATACTCTCCAGTGTCTTCAGGAAGGCTGTGTGGAGTTCCTGAGTTTGAGAGGGTGGTCTGTAGCATGCTACAAACTGTAAGGCAGTTTTGCCTATGGTTAGTTGCACCTGGATAGTCTCCGATGCTTCGTGCGTTGCCACTAACCTGGAAGTGTGGGTATCTTTGATGAAAATGGATACTCCCCCTCCTTTTGTGGTTTGGTCCAAGTTTTGGGGCCGGAACGCATGATATGAGGTAAAACCTGATAGTGCTGGGGTGCTCTCAGGAGCCTTGAACCAGGTTTCATTCACTGCACAGACATCGATGTTCTCCATACTGAGGAGGGCTTCGAGGGCGTGCATCTTGAGGTTTAGACTTCTGACATTGAGCAGCATTACCCTTAGTTTTTTTCCACTTGTGTTTTCTAGGGAGGTAGGTTTGTCATTTGAGCCTTGCCTAAAAAAGGCACTATGGGGGTGGCAAGAGCCTTGGCCAATATCCGGAAGCCCAGGGGTGACAGGTGCACGCCATCCCTTGCAAAGCACTTACACTGTTGAGTGCTGGCTAGCATTGAGGTGAAATCTGGGATTCAGTATCATTCCCCTCATTTGCATAGGATTGCCTGCTAATGCATAGTTACAGGTCCCACACTGAGCCTTCCCCCTTAGCAATCACTATTCACTGGCCATGTTTTCTTCTGCCTGCTATTGAGTATCATGGCAAAATAGTGATGTTGGATACAATGCTTATTTCAGGTGTTTGTTTTTATTTTTGGTCAGATCTCGTTTGCGTGTCGCTGCCTGACGCTTAAACAGCAGAAATCGGCTAAAAAAAGTTCTTTTTTTTATTTTGGCAACTGTTTTCCATGCCAATGGCTATATATTTGGCCATTGGCATGCTTTTCACATACTATACACCCTTTATTTGGAGCTGTCATAGCTCCGTTTTGTAGTCTGCAGAAATGTACTCGGTTACTAACTGAGTACATTTCTACACACTACACTAGTCTTGCACAGCCAGCTGACAGCTTCCTGGATCACAAATTCACCTCATTTGCATGGTCTTCACCTGGAAATGGGGTAATTTTCATACAGGAGCTGTGTCCGTGCAGGAATAGTGCAGGTGCACTCGTGCACATCTCTGGAGCTTATTCCAGGATCGCACGGTGGCCATATTGCCTCCAGCAGCTCATGCACTATTCCTGCACGCCATGCAGAGCTTGCTGAATCCAGGGGAGAGTTTCAGAAGTTAAGCGTATTCATCTTTGTAATAAGAGAGATTTTGATTGTGTTTCATGAGAACATCAGTTGTTAGCATGATATTATTACTATCTTGCTTGCCAAATTAAAATCTCAGAATTAAACACTAGGAACAAATAATTTCTTTAATATGCTTGATACCAAAAAGTGCTAATTCAGGACTGAGACTCAGGTTTACTGTGCAACAATTCTGAGACTACATTATGGCAAACAAAAGTATAGTTACCTTGGAGTCGGTCTATGTAAACAGTGGGAGGGGGGCCACAGTGTCCTATGTTTGTGGGTGGGGCAAAGAAGCCCTTTTCTAGAAAATATTTTAGAGGTATAACAAATGTTGGTTTTCACTGTTTTTTAAACAATCTCATGTAACTGTTCATCCTTCTGAGTATCAGACAGTGTTGTGTCAAAGTTCAGCACTGAAGCCCTTATAATAATAATAATAATAATATTAATAATAATAATAATAATAATAATAATAATAATTTACTTGTTTATTTTTACTAAAAATAACTCATATTTTTTATGAATTAAATATATGTGTGCAAGATAACTAACCTTTATTCCTGATAGGTATTTCTTCTGAGTTTCAGCAATGTAATATCTAATGTAGTACTTTGTTAATGCTGTTGTATTCAGCAGTCTGTCATGCTATACTGTAATGTAATTGCTCTGCTGTTGAGAGATTTGCTGTCTGGATTATCTGCGAAAAAAATGGGTTCACCCAAGCAGGGCTAACCAGTCAACCACAATTTTCTAGGCTTTCTGCCTTTCTGAAGAGTGTATGTGATCTAAAGCACTGCATCACTTTGTCACTGTAATGGTGTTACTATGCTGCTCTTCTACTGAATAACTTAAAGTTTCTGTGCCAGCCTTTGTGGAACTTATTTGAATGGGTAGCTTCTGTAAGCTGAGTATAAGTGTAAATCCATCCATGCATCCATCCATTTTTTTTAAGTACAGGTACTGAGGAGGCTGGTTATATTAACAAGCAAAGGAGGCCAGATTTCCTTATTCTTAGCAGCAGTCAACAGCTCATTATGTGGAATCCTGTTATACTCAGGCAGCCAGAGATACATATCTCTCTAGCATGTCCTGGGATCCCTGTGTCTGACACATCTTCCACAGGGACACAGCCAGAGACAGTTTCACTAGGTTCTCAAACCACCTCATCTGGCTTCTAACAATGCAGAGGAACAGTGGTTCTAGTCATCCAAGACTACTGAGTTTCTTAGGTTATCATGGCCTTTTATCACAACTGCATGAGAGAATGTCAAATAGTCAATGTATAGATCACTGTTGTAGTAGTCTAAGATATTTGGGTCCTACTCCTTGTCACTGACCAGTTTCAAAGCTTTAGCTGCCATGTGCTCTAACTGTCAGGAGCTCAAGAGGATCTCCATAAAAATACAGTTAAGAGTGAAGATCTCTGATGACTGTTACTACATTTCTACATAGGATTGGGGGGCACACCTGACTGTTACTACATTTCTACATAGGTTTGAAGGGGCACACCTGACTGTTACTACATCTCTAGATAGGATTGGGGGCACACCTGACACTTGTACACATTTGATATGACTGTACTGGTATTTCAGGTACTCCATTTCATTCTGTAGTCTAACCTATCATGCTGAGTAGAGGTAGACACCAGGCGGAGAGTTGCACCTCAACAATTTCTTCACAACCTGTGCACTCTGATTCTGAGGAAAGTTGGGTTTCAGATTTCCCTCCTGAACAGTTATCCTTTTTTGAAACTTTATCAAAAATGAAATAGGTTTGTCACTGAGATCATAATGAAATTCCTCTAGCACATAAAACGTATTATGAATTGTTACAACTGAAAATGCCATTTTATGCAGGTACTCCTACTGCATTTCCTGCTTTAGGGAACATTTTTCTCACTGCTTTTTGCTTACCTCCTGCTCCCAGGAATTATGTTAGTTATAAAGGGTACCTCAGGCTCATATTTTTTTGTTTACTAATCCTAGAGCAGGCTCGTCTGTGATTTCTCTTTTGAAATCTCCAAAAACAGATCACTGCTACTAATCCTATTAAGGATGTGAAGGTACTGGATAAGTTGGGGAAGAAAATGCATTCCTCTAATACGTTATCATCCAGGATTTTAAACTGTCAAGCTCACATGCTAATGTTTTTGTTCTTAACCTTTGAGAACATACAGAAGTCATTGCTTAACCTTCCTTATTCTGAGAGAAAAAAATGTTTGGATGCCTCTATTTCTTCTGCTTCTCAAGTTACTAAACATATTTTACGGAGTGCTAATGGTGCTCTTGATTCCTTCTCTTCTGTGTCTGGATTAGTATTGAAAAGACTGGCTTATTTTTTTCTCAAAGTATTCCAGATGATGTCAAAACTGAAGTTTTAAATTCTGCCTTATATAAGGAAGTTCTGTTTGGCCCTTCTGTAGCTGAGAAGCTTAAGAAGTGTGATGAAAGGGGAAAGTTGATTCAAGGAATTACTGAGATCTTTCAACCCCACCCCCATTTCAAGACAAATAAGAATCTCCTCCTCCTCAACCCCTTCCTTCAAATAAACAATTTAAGCAGAAATGTGCCAGTAAACAGGATTAAAAAAAAGGAATGTAGACGAGGCTCCAAAAAGAAAGAAAAGGTCTCCAAAAATCAAGGATCAGTTTGACTATTTGCCCATTCATCAGTGATTCTAATAGGGAATGTTGGGGTACTTGTCATCAGTGATTCTCATAGGGAATGTTGGGGTACTTGTCATCGGTGATTCTCACAGGGAATGTTGGGGTACTTGTCAAATGTGATTCTCACAGGGAATGTTGGGGTACTTGCATAAGTGATTCTCATACTTCTGACAAGTCTCCATATGAGAAAAATCTCATGCTACCTGACGTCTGGACTGATCCTCTTCACCCTTTACCTTTTCAGATCTGTGTTTTGGGATTTGTAAAAAAGGGAGATTCCCTACTGGGTAGACCAGATCTCTTGCAATCCAGGTCTCTTATTCTCTCTTCTGACCCTTCTCTAATCTGTCACTACAAATGCTTCAGATCTGGCATGGAGTGTAGTCTCCAAAAGCATGAAAATGCATGGTCTGTGGATCTCTCTGAACAGACAAAAGCATATAAATATCAGAGAGACATTGGCAGTGATCAACTCTTTGAAAGTTTTATCTTTGGTAACCAGGACTGCTACAGGTTTGCATAGACAACACCAAAGTGAAGTGGTACATAAACAGATGGGGGGGGGCTGAACAAATTGTACCCTCTTTGGCGACTTGCTATGAAAGCCTAGGAGATAGCCACTCAGCTCAATCTGAATCTTCTGGCTTCATATATTCTATCAGAGCAACATCTGCTTGCAGACAAGCTAAGTAGGACAAGGACAGATCTCCATGAATGTAAACTTCATCCTGCGGTCCTCGAAGAGTTGACCCAGTTGGGGAGAACACCTCATTTAGATTTGTTTGACTCTTCTTAGAACAGACAACTAAATACATTGTACTCCAGACTCCTTGCAAATACACCTGGAAGGCAGATTTTTTTTTCAAATTCCTTTATGTTGTTCCATCCTTTTCACTGATATCCATTGTTCTTCTAAAGATCCAGGAGGACTTTCCAAAAATTGTGGTAGAGACTCCCTTTTGGGCCTGGCAGCAGTGGTTCACTCTCTTTTCAGTCATGCCAAGGACTTCCCCACAGACTCTCAGAAGTCAGGGGTTGCTTGATATACCTCATCTCAAAACCTCTTCAAATCACTGCCTGGTGATGGAACCTTAATACCTTTAGGCCCCTTTTTTTCTGAGAATGTGCAATGGGTATTAAAGGAAGCAAAAGAAAAAAAAAAACTGCTACTAGAAAATGATATATCTGTAAGTGGAAAATACTTTCAGGTTGGTGCCAGTCCAAGGAACAGGACCCTCTTCAGTCCTGGCTGCCTTTGGATCTTGATTATTTGTGTTACTGTCTCCTGGCCTTTTGAATTCCTCCAGCAAGGTTCCTTTGTTGGCCATTATTGCTTGTTTTCCCTAAGATCCCCTTTTCTAACTATTCCCAGGTCAAACTGTTTTTGAAAGGAGTATTACATATGTGTCCACCTAGGAAATAGATGGCTCTTCCTTAGGATTTTAACTTTGTGCTTCTCCATTTGAAACAGCTCATCAGGCTGAACTGACATGGAAGGCTGGTTTACTCATTGCTCTGACTTCTGCAGAAGAAGAATATCTGAGTTACAAACACTCATGGTTTGTCAGCCCTATCTAATTTTCACAAGGGCAGGGATTCTTTGAGAACTAATCCTACTTTTATACACAAAGTAGTATGACAGTTTACTTTAAGCTAGTCTGGTAATCTACCTATTGATTTTCCTGAACCCATGGACAAGGGAGAACCTATTATTTGCACTCTAGATGTCCACAGGTAGCTCAGATACTATCTAGACAAGAGTTAAGACATTAGGAAAGCTGATCTGTTGCTTGTTTTCAATGAAAGAAAGAAGAAAGGGCAAACAGTATCAAAACAGACCATTTACAGGTGGTTATCTCATGTTATTGTGTTTTATTATATTGCAATAACAAGTTACTTCAGGCAGGGTTAGGCCCAATTCCATAAGAACTTTGGCGTCTTTAATGGTTTTCCGGTTAGAGAACTCTAGAAGTTATCTGCAGGCACCAACTTGGACTTTTGTATATAATTTACAAAGCAATGCAAACTAGTTTCCTTTTCCAGATTCAGAATAATTCAGAATAGATTTACTAGGACCATTCTCCAGAGGCTAATAGAGTTGTAATTTCTTGGCCTCTCCATTCTTAGTTTCTAAGCTACAGTAATCCACCCAAATAGCTTAGGCTACAGAACATCGATCTGTATGTTAAACACAGTGCATCTGTGTAAGTAAACTCAGCATAACAGTGCACACTTTAATAGATCACAGTTGCCCTAACTGCCCTTTCCTCCAGGCTCTCTTTATTTTGCCTGGGTGTGCAGGTATATATCTTTGCATATGTAGTTAATTGTTAGTTTTGTTCCACATCATTATTCTTTGAGGGCTCTTGCCTCTTTTTATTCCAGGCAAAAACTTTCTGAAGAGATTTGTGCTCTGGCTGTCCTTTATAGAGCTCCTGACATTTAGAGCATGTGGAAAGTGCACAAAAGCTTTAAAAGCTGGCTAGTGGCAAGGGTTAGGACCCAAACAGCATAGGCTACTGCAACAGTGATCTGGTGGAAAATCTACTGTTATGGTAAGTTCACTTATACAGCTGTAATTTCTGTCCTTTTTATTTGCAGTCTTATCAATTCAGTTATTACTAATGATCTTAACCATTGCTGAGGTTGGAGACAAAGACAGCCCATTAAAATAAGACCTTAATCCTATAAGGTAGCTCTCATTTCACCGTCATAGTCTAGTACAATGCTGCAGTACTGCCACACGTAGACCTATATGATCCTTTCTTCTGATATCTTCTACCATCACTCATAAACTAGATCCTGATACTAAACTTCCTACTTGGCGTAGCTGTTCTTGTTTCACATGCAGACAGCAATCCAGTTTTTCTTGTTGAGAGCTATGACCTCTGATTTAGCAGTGTTGATTTTTGCCCTGCACCTTTCACATTAAGCAGGAAATTGCTCCAAGGAATACTGAAGATCAGATTCCCTTCAAGCTAAGATGACAACATCATCTTCAAACAGCAAAAATATAACATTTATGCCCTCAGACTGGATATGCTCCGGACCTTACCTTTATTTTGATATCCAGTCCATGATCCACATGACTCTACCAATATCTGCAAAGACAAAGAGATGGGCCACTGTTACATGACCAGGATGGGATCTACTGTCATCCTTCTGAATCTACTAGTTAGAGTCTTGTTTTCAGCACCTCATCATATACTTTCTCACAGAAGCTGAGGAGTGTGATCCCTCTATAACCGGGAACAGTTTGCAATTCCAGATGTAGTGTCACAGCCTTCCATGCAACTTTGAAAAGGTGTGTTAACCTTGACACTCAAAGACTGGTCAGCACTTTCAGCATTTCCTTCTGGATCTCATACATTCCCACAGTTCTGCTACAGCAGGACTCTTTAACTACATCAGAGATATTTTCTCCAAAATTCATTCAGTTTGACCATCTCCTTCTGCACTGCTTCATTAGAGGACAGCATGTCAGCTGGATTCAGATTTTCTTTCCACATCTTGACAAGGTTCCCAGTTAGGGACAGTGGTTCTCTACTGTTGCTGAAAAATAGCCCAGGCAGTATTTTCCTCCTGTCCTGATGAAGAAGACAAAAATGCAAACACACACACAAAAAGAAAATAAATAAATAAATCAAAGAAACAAATAGAAGATTACAGTAAGAGTACCCACATGGCGCTTACAGAAAATTTTAGGCCACTGGGTGTGGGTAGGCTATGTGCCCCTTATAAAATATTACGGAATACTACAGTTTGGTTGCATAAATGTGCTCCACAGAAACCTATGTGGTAACAGTCTACCAAGTTGTGCATAGTGACTGCACAGTGTAACAATGTGCAATTTATAGTAAAACTGTGCCATGGCATTTCACTGAGCATGTGGAGGGGTCTTATCTTTGTACAGCATTGTTCTTTAGAAAAACTAAACTAAAGAGGCAAAAACAAAAGGAAATCCCCCAAAAAGTGTAGCAATAAGAAAAACAGAACAAAATAAAAAGGAAAACAGAATATTTATGACAGTAAGAAGAAGTAAAGTAAAACATATTTAAATAAAATAAGGCAAAAGCAAAATAAAAAAAAGAAGACTTCAACTTTGCATTTGCATTCCATTCCCGTATCATTTGCTTAAGTACTTGTTCAGTGTCTGCCTATAATAGCACATTATCTTTGTTGATCTGTCTTTTTGACCTGTTTCCTAACAGTATGAGCAACAGTGGCCTCAGAGAGGTTAACCCCTGATGCACACCCATTTTCATGCAACGTGACAGGGATTTGATACCTCTGCATTGTCCACAGTTGAGAATTTCCCCTTTGTTTTTGTGCATTGACACTTGCATGTTTATTCTCCAGTAATCTGGGATACGTATTTCTCTCCATACTACTATGAGTATCCTCTGGAGCCATTTCTTAACTCACCAAACATCTAGGTCAAATCTTCCACGGCCTCATCTGAGCCTGCTGCTTTCCCTGACTTCAGTTTATATAGTGCTATTCTTATGTCTTCTGGGGGGGGGGGGCTCCTCTTCTTTTTTCATTGTAGACTGTGTCTGGGGCAGTACATCTTCTGTGGGGTTTTCTTTATTCAGAAGATGCTGGAAATATTCCTTTCATCTGCCTTTATTATCCCATGGGGTGGAGATCAGGTTATTGCTGACTTCCCTTAGAAAGGTTTCTTATAACTATATTCTTTAAGTTTCTGTCTCTGCCTTGCAACCTGGCAGGGTTTCTTTATTCCATCTGCTGAGACCCTTTCTAGAAGCTGGTAGACTACCTCTGCTTCCTTGCTCTGCAATTGCAACTCCTGTCCTAGCCTCTTTGTTAGCCAATCGGAATTCCTTGCTAGCCTGGCCTGTCCTTTCTATCTCCCAATGTTTCTTGCACTCCTTTCTTTTAAAGACTTGCTGGACTTCTGCTGTCTGCCACCATCTTTCCTTATGTACCTTATTTCCATAACTGACTTGGCTGCATAACCATTCCACACTCCTCAAACATGCTGTTTTGAGATGCTGCCATTCTTCTTCATCTCCACCTATTTCTTCCCTTCCTCTTCTTCAGGTGCTAGACCCCAGAGCATTTTTTATGCTTTTTCTTTAGTAAAATTGCAGGTTTTCAGCTTAGTCACTGTTGACCTTAGAGCATTTTCTGACCACTACTTGTAGCTGATTGTGGCAGTAAGTTCAACTGTTCTGCTGTTCTGCTGTTCCACTATTCTGCTGGAGATAACTTTGCAATCACTGATTCCACCTGATGCCTTTTCCTTATTAAGAGAAAGTCTACCATAAGAAAGATGACATTAACAATAAAAAGCATCATACCTTATCCAGTAAATATAAATGGACCATAGGTACAGATAAATTTGTGCAAGAATCAGCTGTGTAAAAAGCCCACCATAGGCTGAACAGTGATGGAAGGAAAACTAGTTCTGTACAACATATTGCTTTTTATGCCTGTTCAAAACAGCAATTGTTAGAACAAAACAACACAGGCAACAGTCACACAGATGTTTATTTATTTATTGTCCATCTGGGTACCCATTTTCAGTGGAGGCTCCATGTATTACAAAAACATTTTAAGAACAATAATTTCAGTCTTCAGAAATAATACAAAAACTTCTACAATTTAAATTATTTATTATACATAATGAACATTGGTTAAAATAGATGCAATTTATATGATAATGATTTAATATTTAGAGAAATTTTAGCTAGTTTAGTAAAATTAAATGCAAGTTAGTATGATACAAACAGGAATTGCAATATGAACTGACTGAAAAAACAGGGTTATGGCTTATTTAGATAGAGAGTGGAGAGAAATGTATTGAAGTAAGGAATTTTGTGAAGAACAGGGAGTAGGGAGGTGTAAGTATAAATAGGTGCTTGTTTATATCTAGGGATATAGTTTATCCTGGTGTTGAGCAATAACAGAGCCAGAGTTTGGCTAGGAAGTCTTTCGGAATAGTTTAGGACTGGAGAGAAGGTATTGACCTGATGGATACATGGTATGAGTGCAGACCATGCCCAGTAGATTTGATAGGTTTGTAGGCAGAGAGGAGTTTTTGTTCATTGGATTGTAATTATAAAGTGAAAACATACTTGTGTAGAATGGTATCTAGTGCGGACAAACATATGGATGGTGGGTAATTTTATAGGTAGAAAGATGCTATGTATATTTTAGTTGATTGGGATAGTTCTAATCAGTTTAGTCCTTTATGGCCATACTGTGGTGGGTTTTGAAAGGGTATTTGCTGCACATTTCGCTACTTTATTATGACATTGCTCAAATTTTACTTTTTGTGATGCCTGGAGGTTAATAAGGTGTGGGAGTGCTGTATAGTAGTGAAGGGAAAGAGGTAAGCAGAGACAAGTATAGTTTTAGTTATATTGGTAAGAAAGTTTTTGGCTCTATAAAGAATCTCTAGTTTTTGGTGATTTTTTTATGCAATTTTGTATATGCAGGACAAATTTAAGATTATCATCCAGTATCATCCCTTTTTTTGTTAGGTTGAGCATGAGTCGTGAGTTACAAAGCCATATTTTAGTGTCTGTTAAAGTTGACTATGTATATTTTTTGAGAAGTGCCAGGTTCTCTGATGTCGATATGAGTGTGGAGTCATCTACATATTGTATTAGGGTGACCTGTTTTGTTAATGTATGAAGGGTGTTGGTGAGAATGATAAAGAGGAGGGGACCAAGGATAGAGCCTTGTGATTCACTGGTGGTGACTGTCAGGTATGGAGAGAGGGGAGAGTGCCATTTTACCTACCGATACCTTTTGGACAAGTGCCTTTTGAACCACAGAAGGGTGAGCTGAGATAAACCTAGTGAGGACATCTGAAGCAGAAATGTGTTGTGACAAACTGTGTTGAAGGCTTTAGACAAGTCTAGAAATAAGGAAGAGACTAGTTAACATTGTCCTCTGGTGTTGGCAATTTGGCAGTCACCCATTTTTTGTCACTGCCATCGCTCTGTTTCATCAGACTTCAGCCTAACTTGTAGTTAAATTAGAGTGCTACTCCACTTTTCAATGATTTCACAAAGCTACATATTGTATGGTCTTTACATCAGGGAAAAAAGGCATCTTCTGTGCTGTATCATTATTTTTAATTTCTCAAGCAAAAGCCCACAAAGTATTCAAATCTGCAGAGGTTTAAGCTGATAACACCTAAGTCAAGGGTGTATAGAAAACTATTCTAAAGGCCAATACTGTCATGTCTTACATCAATAGGATATGAAAGGAATATTAATTATAGTATCAGAAAGTATATTCCCGGGTGGAGACAATCACATGTAGGAGAATAGCTGCCCTGAATACAAGCAGCGTGGGGCTTATAGGTTCATAGGTTCATAGGTTCATAGGTTAGTACTAGGCTAACTTCCCTTGCAGGCCATTTTAAGCCCCATGACCCCATCCAACCCAGCACTTCCGCCTTGTGTTTGTGTTTTAAGCACCCATTAATTAAACCTTAATCCCTGCCATCGCTCTGTTAGAGACATGGGAATCTGTGTTGTAGTCCAACTACTTTATGCAATATTCAAGGCAAATGCTACTTCCCTTTGTTGGATTTATCCTTTCATTTCCTGGTGGATCTGGTGGATTTTGCAAACAGTTTATAGGACTGCATTCTAGAGTCACTGGTCTTGCTGGCTGGTTGATGGAAGGACTTCCATATCAGACAATTCCCTGCCTTACTACTCACCTAGATCCAAATGATACTTTGTGCTGATACTTGCCCATTGGTCTGAGTCTGTTCTTCCCAGTTACCTCAAAAAGGAGCCTTGCAGTCAGCTTCATATATTTCTTGAACAGGCTTTGCATTTCCAGAAAAAAAAATTACTGAAGTACAGTTAAATTTCTTTGGCTGTTTCTAATGTGATCAGTGCGCTGTATGTGTCCACTTGCTGGGTTGCTAAGGAGTTTGGCACCTCTGTGGACATTATGTGTTGCTGGATAAAGCTGAGTACAATTAATAGATATTCATAAATACAGGATGTATTGTGCTATTTAACTGTCACTGTCATTCTATATTTAAAATATGTCAGCACCTCATTCCAGAAGCACATGATCTTCATGATTCCAAAAGGCCCTCATTTTATTCTTTGATGAAAAATATTTTTGTAATATGACTGAGCAGTTCATAGCATTAAGGCTTCCTTTCCTCAGTTAACTGGAGCTGCTCAGAGTTTGGTGACTTTAGCCAGAGATCTGGAGTGCATCTGAACTGAAATTCAAGGCATCCACAGCAAACAACTGAAAAATAAGTATATGTAAAGCCTGCATTGCACTTTGTATTTATTTGAACTGGTGCTTCATTTTTGTTGATTGTGTCTGCATTTTTTCTGCACTTTGAAATTCTGTACTACTGCCTTATGTAGCATAAGCTAGATTCAGACTGGCTGAATCTAGGCTTTTTGGTATCACTGTGCTCTAAACCAGCCATCTTACATTAAGAGGGCCTCCTTGCATCCTTGTGGCAGAAGTGTATAGCTCAGGTTCCATCTGAGTTGGGGATCGCTGGAGAAAGGCTCAGTTTGGGGCTTTCCCATTGGTAGTTGTCTTAAAACTGTTGAATTTCACCTGTATTTAAGCCTCACATTTGTTCGTAGCTGCACATGGCACAACTGGGGTTAGTGCTACCCTGTATAGATGCAAATGCCTGAAACCTTAAATTTTCCCTAGGCACACTGAGCAGCATCGCTACAGCTTTTCCCCAAAACTGTCAACAGAATAAGCCCCTCTGTTATTCCTACATCATAAAGTGATCTAACTTACCCACTCCCCAACGGTACTATGGTATAAACCTTCCATTATGGATGGTCACCTTCCCACTATTTCTCTGGCCAGCCTGACTCACTTGGTCATCCTAAGGCAATGTAGTAATTGCCTCATGCATACTAAGAACCACTTAGTGCTGAAACAAATACTTTATGCGAGAGATGTAATTACACTATCATTTTGGAAATGGTCCTGTCATGTAACAAAAAACAAGACATCAAAGGGGTTGTCAACTCACGCACTTCACCTCTCACACTAGTTCAGGACACAACACATAAACCCACATGGGTGGAGGTACTCACTAGAAGCCTACCAAAAGATAAGAGGCCTCCCAAGTGTAAATTATCTGCAAACACCTTAAGATGTATAGAAACCACTACACATAATAGCAAACATATCAGTCTCTCACCAAATAAGCTCCTAAGGCAAAACACCTCAAAACCTAATGTCTTGGTCATAGGAGACTCCATAGTGAGGCATACAGATGTCCCCCTCAACACACTAGACAAGGAGAAGGTCATGGTCAGCTGCCTATCGGGAGCCAGGATCTGTCAGATCATGTATGCACTCAGGTCACTCAACAACAAGTACCGTTATGACTCTGTCATAGTCTATGTTGGGGTGAAAGACTTCAGATGTACCTCCCTGGACTATATGAAGAGAAACATGACTGAACTCTCAGATTATGTGTCCCAGGCAGGTATGTCCCTAGCCCTAAGCAGCGTTCTACCTTCACCCAGGATGATGCCACAATATAAACAAAAAATGATTGACTTCAACAATTGGCTTAGCTTCTGGTGTTAGTCCAGGGAGATCCAGTATTTATCAGCCTGGGAAGACATGGTCGACAGGCCACGCTGCTTTACCAGAGATGGTCTGCTTCTGCCTCTCCTATGTTTTCAGACACTGGCTAAGGTGCTTGTCTCCCCCATAGTGCCTTTTTTAGGCAATGTCAAAATGACATTTCCAACATTGCAAAATCCACTTGAGACAAACTCAAGGTCTGCTGCTTAATGCCAGGAGTCTAAACAAGAAACTGCACTCCCTGAAAGCATTCCTCACCTTGGAAGATGCTGATATCTGTGTAGTCACTGAAACATGGTTCAAGGCCAGAGACAGCACCTCAGCTGTCCAAGGCTACAATGCCTTCCACACATTTAGACTAGGCATGAATGAACCAGAGCTGGAGGTTTATCCATCTTCATTAAAGCCAAGTACATCTCGATATTGGTCAAACAGTATGACTCTCTAACTACTCCATGCCATCTCAACTCATCTCAACTGTACCAGTTTTCGCAGAATGTTCAGATTTTTGCCTCATATTTTCAGTCTGTTTTTCATAAAATTGTGGTTTTCTGGCAAATTACTGACAAATCATTAAAGACTGAAGTTAGAAAATAATGACAGACATTTGAGTTTCATACTTCATACCTTTCAGAAAATCCATGCTAATGCAAACCCTGTTATTCTATCAACTTTCTAAGTTTGTAAGAGCAATATTTAAAAATTGTCCCTATTTTTGGGATTTTGTCCCACTTTTATTTATGGCTTTGTCCAGATTTTTTGCTTGAAGAGGTTGAGAGGTATGCTCCATGCCCAATTAACTATAGGCAAAACACTCTACCATATCATTGCTAACTATATGTTCCTCTCCATGAACTAAGAAAGGCACAATGCCTACCTGGACTTACCGGAGGCACTTGCCATATAGCCCAACACCTTAGTCCTGGAAGATTTCAATTGTTTCTCCATTGACTGGGTAATATACACAAGCTCAACATGCTCGCCCAGAGGTTCCTGAACTTAGTCAATGCAAATACTCTGGAACAGACAATCTGCACCCCCACAAGGGGCTTTAATGTCCTCGACATAACACTCACCAACATGGGTGGTCGCTGCACTGCCCACTATGTGATGCCCTACCTGGTAATCTCGGACCATAAATCAGTCTTGTTCAAAGTAACTATTGGACCCCACACCCCCAAAACAGCAAACAATCTAAGGTCCTTCTCCAAAGCAAATTATAGCCTACTAAGTGATGGTATAAAAAGTTTTATACTTCCTGCAATCACAGACAATAATGACTCCTATGCACAGATGTATACACATTCCCTGTATAATCATCTTACAACTGTATAGACTCAGCTGTACCTGACTGGATTAAAACCAGGCCCTCATAAAAAAAACAAGCTGCCGTGGTGGACATCTAGTATAAACAGATTGTATAACAAAAGGAAGAAACTTATATCCAAGAACAAGAAGCAACTGCCTCTGCAAAGAAAGAAATCCCTCCACAGATTGAACAAGCAAATCAGAAGTTTTGTAAAGTCCTCTAAAGCTAATTATGAAGCTAAAATAGCATCCTTAGCCAAGGACAATCATAAGGCATTCTTTAATTATGTCTGAAATCTAAAATGGAGTGCCCAGCCATGTACAGAATTGGTAGTATATGGTCCCATTCACACTATACCAGAGGAAGTTGACAACCTGCTAGCTGACAGATTTGGTACAAACTTCATCCCTCTATCCCCACCAGCCATACCCAAACCATACCTGGCACCAGTTCTCTACCTCTAGAGATCAAGTCATATCTGCACTCTCCAAGGCCAAAAACATGGTCTCATTGGGACCAGAAAACATCCCAGGTTGCCTACTAAACAATATAAAACAGGCCCTAGCTGACTCACTTGCAGTTCTCTTTAACCAGAGTCTGAGAACTGGCTTTGTACCAGCAGAATGGAGAACAGCAACAGTAATCTTGCATAAAGGGGGGCAATCAACTGACCCTGGGAACTATAGATCTATAAGTCTAACCGTCGTCATCTGCAAGACCATGGAAAGGATCATCATGGACCTCATCAACAAGGACATAGGCAACCTTTAAACTGTAAACCCAACCCAGTTTGGCTTTGTTATGGGAAGATCATGCTTATTGAACTTGGTAGACCTCTTTGAAAAAGTCACCAAAGCCCTGGATAAAAGTAAGGCAGTGCATACCTCCTATCTGGATGAAGCCAAAGCCTTTGACACAATCTCCCACTCGGGTATCATTAAAAAAAACTCTACCAGCTGGGTGTTAACTCTTACATCACATGATGGGTAGCTAATTGGCTCACCAACAGAACATATGCTGTCAAAGTTTGTGACTTCACCTCTAGCAGTAGACCCATAACCAGTGATGTACTGTAAGGATCTGTACTGGCCCTTTACTATATATATATACACCAACATCTAACGTATCTTTGGTTTAGAAGCTCTTTCTCATTTTTTAGGTGAAAGTCCAGTTTTGAATTATGTTATTGAATTCATTTATTTTTGTTTAACTAATATTTTTTTTTTTTAATTTGATGGGAATTTATATCAATAGATACAAGGTACAGCCATGAGGGCATCATTTGCCTCGATGTATGCCAACCTGTTTATGGGACTTTTTGAGAATGAGTATATATATATATATATATATATATATATATATATATATATATATTTATATATATATATATATATATATATATATATATATATATATATATATATATATATATATGTGTGTGTGTGTGTGTGTATAATTGAGTTTTTTCAAGAAACCTATAATAAGATATTACAGATACAGAGATGACTTAATATTTATGTGCAGAGGGGGGACAAGAATTAATTCCAATTTTTATACAAAATTTACAGATTAATAGATTTAAATTCAAATTGATTGTATAAAAGTTGGTAAGAAATTAATAATTTTGGAAATAATGCTGGAGGGCACTACTAGTGGTGGAATATACACAAAAATATATAGAAATTTTGAAGATGATAGCCAGTATTTATATGGGCATATTTGCCATTCCCACATACCTTATCAGCTTTACCTTATGGAGAATTCTTGAGACTACATTGATTCTGTAGTAATGATATAGATTTTTGGAACGGATTACTGGTTACACTGGATATGTTTGTCAAAAGTGGATACGATTGGGAGACCTTATTAAAAAGTGTGGATAGATTTAAAATAGACAAAAATGAAATTAAGTTAGATACTTGTCCCTACAATAATTCTTTAACAAAAGAAAAAGGAGAAATGAAGCAAATATTTTTTGTGACAACATATAGTCCCTTTAGTATAGAAATAGTGAACTTAGTAAAATTTTATTGGGGCTTCTTGTTGAAGCACAAAATTTTACTAACATGTTAAGTAAGGGACCAGGTATTTCATAAAAAAGGGAAGAAACATCAGGAACATGTTGGTACATGGGATGTTTTTGTCTCCATTGGATACTGTGACAAGAGATATAACCTATTTAGGTACTATACCTTGTGGTAAATGTTGTGGCTGCAAATATGTGGTCAGAAGATTTAACAGAATTAATAGAAGGAAATATCCAACACAGGGCAGATGCAGTTGACACAGAAGTGATAATATATGCCCTGAAATGCCCCTATAAAAAATATATATAGGGCAGAGCAAAGGGGCTTTTAAAACAAGATTACAAGAGCACCTTAGAGATATAAGAAAATCTAGAATAGATAGTCCTGTTGCAGCACATTTTAAAATTTCTCATAACAACAAAATAGAAGGGTTACAAGCTACAGTACTAGAACACATCTATGTTGGGCAATATAATGCTGTAAACATAAAAAATAAACTGTTACATAAAGAGTCAGTTTTTATATTGAAAAATGATACTCAGATTCCTAATGGTTTGAACACTGAATGCAATTGGAGATTTTTAGTATAGTTGTTTAATTGTATAATTATTTAATGGGATGATGAGATAATTTATGCAGGCATATTAGGTGCTGTGTTTTTTGTAATGGTATACTCTTCAAAGGCAAGATTTTTATTGAATAAATCTATTTCTTGGTTTCCTGGCTTTGTGTTTTTTTGGGGCCATCAACCAACCCTGGGAACTACAGACCCATCAGTCTAACCAGCCTCATCTGCAAAGTCATGGAAAGGATCATCATGGACCGTATCAACAAGGGCATAGGCAACATTTAAACTCTAGACCCAACCCAGTTTGGCTTCGTTATGGGTAGATCATGCTTACTGAACCTGGTAGACTTCTTCAAGAAAGTCACCAAAGCCCTGGATGAAGGTAAAATAGAGCATACTGGCTATCTGGATGTAGCCAAACCCTTTGACACAATCCCCCACTCAGGTGTCATTGAAATACTCTACCAGCTAGGTGTTAACCCTTACATCACTAGATGTGTAGCTAATTGGCTCACCAACAGAACACATAGTGTCATAATTGATGACTCTACCTCTACCAGTAGACCCATCACCAGTGGCATACTGTAAGGGTCTGCATTGAGCCCTTTACTATATGGAATCTATTTCTCAGAAGTCCAGGCTAAAGTAGACAGCCTTTGGCTTACTAAGTTCACTGATGATTGTAAACTAGGAGCAGTCATTGAGTCCCACATTGATGCTGACATATTACAGGAGGGGCTAACACAAACAAATGACTGGTGTCAAAGTCACTGTCTAAACCTAAACACAAAAAACTGTGCTATTATCCCATTTAGCAAAATGGAATTCCCCACTAATTACAATATTGGCAGCACCCCTCTAAGTTCAAACCCAGTGGTGGGAGATCTTGGAACACAGGTTGACAGCAATCTGAACTTTGACCACCAGGTTTTCACAATGGTAAGGAAAGCCTTCTACGTTGCACTCCTCATAAGTAAAGGCATCACATCCGGGTCTAACAATAATATAACCTCACTGTACTTGACCCTAATCAGACCATTAATAGAGCACAATGCTCCCTTCTGCATGTATCTCACCAGACACCTGCAGCAACTGGAGAGACCACAGAGGCTTCTCACTAAGAAGATACGGGGTGTCCAAACCATAACTTACGTGGATAGACTGAAAGCCCTATCATTGTACTATGTATCATATAGACTATGGAGATGTGACTTGTGCCTGGCCTACAAGGCAGTCTCTGACCCAGACCTGATGGAAATGTTGCATAACCGCAAATCAAATGGCACTAGATCCACTCAATTTAGGGATCTCAATCTTCCAGTGAGATTAGCAGAACATGCTGGAGAGACAGGTATGTCTCCCAGAGATTGCTGCTACTCTGGAATAAACTTCCAAATAATGTGAAGCAGAGCTTCTCAATGACTCTGTTCAAGCACAACCTGGACAAATGATTGGGTGACTGCAAATTCACCCTGGGGGTGGCACCCATGTCCCTCATGGACAGGCATAGTCAGTTCTGATCTGTAAAGTATGCCCATCCAACCCAGGACAATTGGGGCAGCCCAGGATTAACATGGGTAGGCTTATAATCGCTTTAGGACTGCTAGCCTAGTAAGCTCCTATGAACCTATGAACCTTTCTTTTGCATTGACCAAAAATAATTGCTTATTCATATAGACAATATTTTAAATATCAATATGTATGGAGGCCTATTTTTTTCTGGTACTGTGGTCCTGTTCATTTCTGGTCCAGGGATTTGTTGAGCCTTTGGAAGGCTGCATCTTTAAACCTTCCTTTAGGCCGACAAGGCTGGTGTTGCTGAGGTATTGCTTTGATTTCTTATTTGGTCTGGATGGCTAATATAGCTGTTTGGTGCTGTATTACTACTGTTTAGTCCCCCCCCAAGGGGGTGCTTGTAGAAATATAATACATTTGATGAAAGTGGATTTGTTCACAAAAGATTCAGCTTCTGACTTGGTGACCTTATTTAATCATTTGAGCTCCACAATTCCACTTATCACCCGATAACTCAAAACTGTTAATGCCTCCACCTTATTAGAGGTGCTGCTGTTATGGTCATCTTGCAAGAATACATAAATTGTCAGTGTCTCAGAGTTGCTAACAAGTGCTTTTATTTAAAATCAATGGCTTTTTAAGAAAAACACAACTGCTGGCTTATTTACTAAGCTGTAAGAATCACAAACAGACTTATCTGACTTTGACAACTGCCCCTGGACAGGAGAGAACTGTTTAACCTTCTCATGGCTTTGAGGTACATTAGAAAAAAATATTACTCATACACTAAGAGCGAGCTCCTTCCTCACAGATTCCATGTTGTCTGCATTTTCTGGGTGTACCTATCGACATGGATTTTTATGGATTACTAAATGCATTTGGGGTAATGACAGGAAAAACATGTAGAATGATCTGCATGCTCTTTGGTTCTGCAAGCAAGGTTTAATCAGCAACTCATCTTATAATATCAAGCAAGACAATGTAAATATAAAACTATATAATGCGGCATTAATAGTCACATGTAAGCTAGTGCAAGAAAATGTAACGAAGCAGCAATTTGTGATAAAGATAGACAGCAAATCTTCATTGGGGTTAATGACACCACGATGAATGAGAATACAATGATGACACATTACCTGGAAATGTTATAGTCACTTTCAGTTTAGCATATAAGAAATTAAACTATGAAGTAGTTCAGCAACATGCGATGGGCATAGTATACATTCATTTAGCCGTCTGTTACCTTGTCGATGTACCATATGTCAAAAGCAGTGCAGAGCAGGTTCTCATATTTCAGAACAGGAGATAGTCGAAACACACAATATCCCCACCTTTTTGACCCATGGTAGCGCTTGCTTAGGTGGTAGAGTGGTCAGAAATGTCACATTCAGTGTTTGGTATGACATTCCGACCATTTGCCACTTTAAAAATCAACATTCTGGTCTGGAAAAACTAACATTCGGAGATTGTTTCATCGACTAAATGAATGTATACAGATGGGCATACCAAGAACTGAGTAAGAAGGTTTAAATAAAAATAGGACAGGGAACTTCTGAAAGCATTAGAGGACTTAAAAGGGGGGGGGTTACAGTAAAAAGGAAGGGCTAACAGAGTATATGTCCAAATGAAGGTAGGCACTCAGAAAAGAGGGATGAATTTATATGACAAAATAGATATATTCCACCTTGCCAATGCCCACGAGAACCATACCAGTCAATCCTGGAGTAAATGTGTGAAAACCCATCCAATTTTCTAGATTATTTTCAAAGGAAGATTGTGAATCACACACACTGCTTAACATATAAGGGAAGCTTATTCCAGAGGTTAGGGAAGTGGTGGGTTATGCACTTCTCCTTCCACTGTTTTTTTTTTTATTTGTTGGGGAAGATTTAGGTTCCTGGTTCTAGTGCTGAAGATTTAGGTTCCTGGTTCTAGTGCTGATGTAGCCATTGGACTTACAGGCAGGAAGTCCAGGACAACGGGGTTTCTAATGGCAAAAAGAGAGACAGAGATCTCTCTTCAGAATTCTGTAAGATAATGAATAAAGGGACAGAACTTCTAGTATATCTTGATAGTTCAGGAACTTTACGTCTGTGATTTTTTTTTTTTTTTTTGGTTAGGAAGTCCTTTACCTCTCAACTGTACACATTTTTTGCCTCATATTTTTGGTCCATTTTTCATAAAATTATAGTTTTCTGGCAATTTAATGGCCAATCATTAAAGACTGAAGTTAGAAAATAATGACAGACATTTGACTTTCAGACATCATACCCTTCAGAAAATTCATCCTAATGCAAAACCTGTTATTCTATCAACTTTCAAAGTTTGTAAGAGAAATATCTAACCATTGCCCCTAGTACTGGGCCTTTTTCTCACTTTTATTTATGGCTCTGTCCAGATTTCTTGTTCTAAGAGGTTGAGAGGTATAAGGACCTATGAGGTCTTTCTAATAGTTTCATATGTTTAATTAGATACACCCTGAAGGGAACATTGTACTCGATAATTGGTCTGATCAATGCCGAGTATAAGACAGTGATGACCTCTGTAGGCCTTGATGATATTCCTTTGGTAATTAGCTGTGCTATATAAAAAGATTCCCTGATGACCATCAGCAGTGCACATGATGGTCAAAAGAGAGGTAGTTATCTAGCTACGTTCCCAGGTCTTTGACTACATTTCTGTTTTATAGTGGTGTGTTATTTATGCATTATGATGAGAGGAGGGTTGTTGACCAAAGTGATGATACTACACATTTTAACACTGAGTTTGAGCCCAATTTTAGTACACCAGAGTTTACAAGGGAGAGTTCATTCTGGGGGTTTAGCTGTCAAAGGGTGACTTAACAACAACTCATCCTTCCAGTTTACAGTTATCAGCAAACTTTGTTAGCCAGGGGGCTTGGCTGGCTGATCAGAGATCTTAGAAATAAAGGCCAAACTAGAGATGTCCCAGCACTGAGCCCAGAGGGACACGGTTAGTTACGTTCTTATTTTCTGATAGCATGACTGCAACTTGTATAGCATGAGTTCTGTCTTTCAGACAGTTTGCAATCCAGCTTACCACATATGGGTCAGTTTAAAAACATTTAACTTCTGCATGATATCAGCTTTGTGAGTGGTACTGAAACCCTTGTCCAGGTCAAGATACACACTGATTACTGCATGGCCAATGTCTACAGACTCTGTAAGCATTTTGAACATGTTCGACAGATTAAACAGACAGGATATACACTTCACAAAGCCAAACTGTTAGGGGGTAAAGTCTAATAATATTACTGATATTGACATTTAGGAGGTCAGTTATAAAACATTCCATGGCTTTGCAGATGAGGCTTGTTAAAATGATAGATCTGTAATTATCTGGGTCAGTTGTAAGGCCACCCTTATTACAGGTCATGACTATAGTACTTCACTTATCAGGGATGAAAGCAGTAGCTAAACTTAGGTTAAATAGTTTAAGGGGTGGGTCTGCAAGGACATGTTTAACACCATTAATTAAGCAACATGGTATATAGTCAGGTCCCATGAAGGATGTATTTTTGGTCTTGGTTAGCTCTTTCCGTAAATGATCTTTAGAGATAATTGGGAGAGTAAGGAAGGCGAGCCTTTCAAGGTTTTGAATGGCATCCTGGTGGTGAAACTGGAACTAAATTTGTTTGCAAGGATGTTGACAAAGTCTGCTGGATTAGAATAGGAAGCATTATGACTAAGTTAAGAGCAATGAAGTATATTGTTTCTTAGCTCATCAGCTATTCTTGGAGCCTGTCCTCTTCCCCTATGACTACTGAACCAAACTAGCCACCCTCTGACTAATTCTGACCAATGTTTTGGGTTGGTGGAGAGACTGAGGCATCTGAGGCAGCTCCATATTGCTTCTGAGGAGTGTTTCTCTTTTACTTTCTACCCCACTGACTGCCTAGTAACATCCTGTGGATGGAACATGCAATAAGACATCAATGTTGCACCACCCCTTACTTTCACAAGGGGCTAACATCCACAAGACTGCCTATGCATACATGGACAGCACTGCCTAGTTGTTTCCCCAAGCTCCATCAGGGAAATCAGCTATATGAATGTGTCTTTGAGTGTGTATACTACCAGGATGGTCACTACTGTCCTCCCTGGCTGTGCTGTCAAGCACCTAAGCTGCAATTTGAATTCAGTTCACCTGAGCCTTATTCAGGCAGAGGCAGGACATGTAGAAGCATTTAAATAATGTTATGGGATATGTCATTTATTTAAACAGAAGTTCATATTTCAGCTTTATTGCCATATACTTGATTTAAGCCAGCAAAATCTGGATTTGCACAGATAAGGGTGTGGCAAGCAGGAAATTACATGTATTTCTACCTGTTAAGCTAGCAAAACTGCCCAAAAGGGTGCGTGTTATTGTGGAAATAACACATACCCAAGGGTGTTTTCAGGCCTGACAATAACACATACCCTAGAGGGCATTATCGTGTTTACAGAATGGGCTGTTAAATTGGTTCATATTATTATTATTATTGATTTATAGCTTGGATGTAAAATAGTTCCTCTGTCTAATGTTTCACAGTTGATGTAGTATATGTAATTATTGTTGGAGGACGTATTCTACATTTAAAATATAAGTTACATAAGTATTTAATGTCTACACATGCACATGCTCAAACACACTCACACACACACATACACACAGACACACACACACACACACACACACACACACACACACACACACACACACACACACACACACACACACACACACTCAGAAGCACAGACACACAGATATATGCATAAAAAGACAGGCATACAAACAGGCTCACACAGACATACATACATATACATAGACAGATGGATAGATGAACCCCCCCCACACACACACACACTGCATTTAATATCCACTTTGTTAACTGCACGTATTCTTAGAAAAAAAATCCAAGCCATAGCAACTCTACCTCCCTCCCCCCTTTATTGTCCCTGATTTTGCTGCATAACAATGTTCTATCAATTGATTTAGTAAACCACTGTGCTTTTAAGTCAGTCGGTTAGTAATACCAAGTATTATGGGCTTCACACTTTTTAAACAAACTATTATACTGGACTGCCTGTTGCGGTCAGCGCTGTCTCTCTTACTCTCTCTCTTTCATTTATATACACAAGCATGCACACGCATACACAGCAAACACGCATAGAGTTTTGATCTTTATTTACTTTATCATTTTAATGTTATGATTGTTAAGCAAAATGCTTTTTAGCAGTCCGAGTTTCACAGCAGTTTAATTTGCTGCTATGAAGCAGCAGAATCGTTTTCAGTGGGCATTACCTGTACATTAACACCCAGATGGAGAAAGTTTGTTCTCCAATCAGAACGTTGATGTACAGGTCTTCCATTCTCTAACAGTTCTCAGTAAGACTTCATCTCTATGATATAACAAAGATAAGCAAGTTCAGATAAACAATGCACTCACAGACCAAATATAATACAGATGTGGACAAAATGATTAGATCCTGTAGTTTAAAATGTTGTGTTTGGAAGCATAAAAGATTTTGTGAAGGAATGATATAACACCGATATAACACCGATGATTCTGAAACGAACATTAACAAGAAAAAAAAAACATGATTAACATGTACTCCAGACACATCAAAAGAAGTAGATTTTTTCTCTTAGATTTTTTCCAGACCACTAATTGTTTTGTTTCACTCTCTAACTCACTGCTTCTTGTTTGCAGTTACCCATATAAAATGCTTCCTTTGTTTTTCTTCAGTGATTTGATTAAAGGACTTCTTTTGAACAGGAACACTTGGTTACCCAGGCATCTTACAAAAGCTTTGTTAGTCTTGCCAGCTGCTAATGAGTGTTAATCTTGGAAGTTTTAAGTTATTCCAGTCATTTATACATTTCAAATTAGGGTATCCCAGTTGTAAATGTACATATGTGTGCATATTTCCTATGCAAACCCATTTGGGAAACTTTTCTCTTTTTCAGTTATTCGGCTTCAGAAAAAGAAAACTGTTTTAAATTAAAACATGCTGAAAATGTATTTATTTAACTCCTTCCTTACTACTAAACCTGTATCTATGCACAAGCGGCTTCATTTTGGGAATGTATAGTTTCAGTGTTTTTCCAGACTCCAAAATGACAAGTTGAAATGTTTTTCAATGTCTTATTACAAAGGAAACAGCACAATTAGAGCAGTGTTATAAATATATCTCATTGTTTTTAATTCTTCCATCCCAATCTAGAACCCCATTGTTTTATGTTCTTACTATAGAAGCTAGAATTCCACTCGTATCTTGGAATGTTGGCTTTTCTCATGACTGTCTTACAGGTTAGGCAGTCTCTTTATCCAGTTTATTGCATTTCTATTGATAATGGTTAAAGTCAACACTACTTGACATAGGATATGCGGAGGACTGTGACCTGTCTGTAAACTCCTGGACAACATAAAAAGTGAAAGAAGGGCTCACAGTGTTTCCCCTTTAAGTCCTTTACATCACTGACTCTTCTTTTGATAATTAGTTACCCACTATCACACTGTCTCAGCTGCATCCCAAAGCAGGTTGGAAAATTCTTTTACTGATCTCTCTAATAATGTGCATGCAAAGTAAATGGATCTCCTGTGACAGGTTTGTGTTCCATGTAGGCTGAATGTATTTGAGGTGCCTACTTCTAGATAGAGCTCTTAAACTTTTACTAACGACTAAGGCTGTCAGCACATAAAACTCCACAGAAATCAAGCATGTTTAAGCCCAAAAGGCAATCAGAGGATACTGTCAAATGAGAAAATGTTGTGGCTGTTTAAGTGAATGTATGATATTAAGCCCATGACTTAGTCACTGTCCATGTGTGAGTGATGAATCTTAAATGGTCCACCCTAGGGGGAGATGAAGGGAGACATGGTGGAGTTCTCCATGTATATGACTGAAGCTGGGAAGCAGCAACTCTTGAAAAGCATCTTGACATCACCACAGATAATGACACAATACAAAAGAGAGAATAACTGAATTTAGCAGATGGATCAGTTTTTAGTGTCATTCAAAGGGGATCCAGTGTGTGCCAACTTGGTGGAAGATGTCTATAGTCCCATTTGTTTTACTATGAATGGCGTACACCTCTCACTCCATGGCTTTCACATATTGGCAAAGACAGTTTTTAGCCCTCCCCCAAAAGGCAGTTACTGTCTTAGACATTCCTGCCTACCAAATCTAAATAAGGCCTGCAAATATTTGAAACCTTGACAAACTAATTCCCTGACTTTGAGCATTGCTGACCCTGCATTTCAGCACCTATCACTTGTTTAGCACTTTCAGCAAATATAGGGGCACGCCCAGAGGAGATATGTATTTATTTATTTATTTATTTATTGCCATTTGATTACCAGGAAAGACTGACTAGGTAGGTGCCCATTTTCAGCAGAGACCTGGGGGAGGGGGATTCAAAGTATTACAGGGCTCAGGGAGAAAAGCTTCAATGTATTAGAAAAATATTTTAAGAACAATCATTTTACAGTCTTCAAAAACAGTACAAAAACATCTACAGTTTAAATAATTATACCAAATTAGACATAATGTGAAAACACTGGTTAACCCATTCCCCCCCAGTGCAGCTCTTCTGAGTTTGTATTGTTTTCTCCCAGTGGGTGTGGCTTAAGCCTTTAAAAAAATGAAGTTATCACCCGTAGTTCAAACAAATATTCATATCTCTGGAACTATAAGTGTTACTAGAAAATTGTAAACAGCAAACTATTCAAGATAAATTAATCTTTACAACAGAGGCATTCATCAGTTTGATGCTTTAAATGGATTTCATAAACCAAAATAAAATTAAAATATTAATCTTGTAATTTTATATAAACAGCTTATGATACCTCAGTAACCATTCAAGCAAGACACATACTGCCAGCAGGATTTTCTTCATATATCTGTGAGCTTTCAAATGAGCCTATGCAGTTATGTCTGCATTACCTGAATGTTGAGATATTTAAAGAAATAGGAAAAATATTACAATACAAATAAACAGTTTATAAATAATAATCAATACTTTTTAGCCACATTAGACAGAGGTCAAAAATCAATAGAATTGTGTTTATAATAATGTATGTTTTAAGATGAAATCTTCTGATACCTTGTATGTGGCATGGTTTTGGAGTTGTTAATCCAAATATGAAGAAGCAATATTTGATGCCTAGAGGCGTCAGTAGGACTTAACTGCAGAAATGCCTGGAGGTGCACTCGGCTGCAATGAGTTAAGAATGGATGCAACTTATATGACAATTATTTAATATCTGGAGACATTTTAAAGAGTTTAGAGAAATTAAAGGTAAGTTAGTATATTACGAACAGGAATTGCAATATGAAGTGGGAGAAAAAAACAGGGTTATGGCATATTTAGATAGCTGGAGAGAGAAACTGATTGAAGTAAGGAAGTGAGTGAGGAAGGGGAGTAAGGAGATATATGGTATGGTATGAATAGGTACTTGTTCATATTTAGGAATATAGTTTATCATGGAGTTGAACAAGAAAAGAGCCAGATTTTAACTAAGAAGTATTTCAGAATGGTTTTAAAGGCCTAGAAGGAGGATATTGACCTGAGGGATTCAGGTAAGGAGTTAAACCTTAGCAACATGATATGAGTACTGACCGTGCCCAACTGATTTGATAGGTTTGTGGACATAGCAGTTTTTGGTCATCAGATCATAATGACTGAATATTAACCTACTTGTGTAGAATGATGTTTAGTACTGGACAAGCAGAGGGATGCTGCATATTTTATAGGTTGTGAGAAGCTGTGCATACGTTAGTTGATGGGGTAGTTCTAACCAGTTCAGGCTTTTAAGTGCTATACTATGGTGGGTTCTGAAAGGGGTATTTGCTGAAAATTTAGTCACTTTATTATAGGATTGTTCAGGTTTAGCTTTTTGTGATGCCTGGAGGTTAGTAAGGATGGGAATGCCATAAAATAGTGAGGCAGTAAGTAGTGGCAAGTCTAGTTTTATTTGCATCAGTGAGAAAATGTTGGCTCTGTAAGGCATCCCTAGTTCTTGATGAGTTTTTTTTAATGCAGTTTTCTATATGCAGGTCATATTTAAGATTTGCTGTGAGAAGTGACTTCAATGGTTGTATTATTAAAAGAGAGGTTTTTAAATTTTGTTTTTTTTTTTTTCCTGAGAGAGGGGTTTGGGGAAAAAAGAAGTATTTATTTTTTTGGCGGGGATGAGCATGAGTTGTTACAAATAGGGTTGCCACCTTTTAAGCAGACTATAGTGGGATGTGGGGGTGTGGCCAATATGACACTGACCCCACCCCATACCATGATATCATCATGGGAGTGGTGAAGGAGATGCAGTTATAGGTGCAACAGTGTAACGTTATGACAGCATACTGAGATCTCATAAACCATTTAAATTATGAAGCTTTAACAGTAAAAGTGAAGCATTACTGCGAAAACACACAGATTACTCAGTTGTAACAGTAAGTAAACTTTACAGAAAAAACACACTATTCATATTAAACAGACAATTATGTTTATTTAAAAAAAGTTAAAAACTCTTAAATTCTAAATATTACACTAACCATGACTATTCTGAAAAAAGAAAACTAAAAAATCTACATACTTCACACAAGCACACTAAAATTTCTTAATGTGTATAATTAAGAGTGTGCTTATTGTAAATTAAAGAAAAGAAAAAATCATGCACATGCAAAAGAACAAAACTATATACTGCAGACTACAAGAAAACTAAACTAAATCATTTCTTTTTAAATGTGTACTTTGCATTTAGATCTGATGGCATGAAGACGTGCCCAGTTTGATATAATATTTGAATAAAAGTCACTGCATTTCATCAGGTAATTTATAGCCATCATTAGCTGAACTTTTAACAAGTCCACATTACATTGGTTTCACACATCTATCCATTTATTTTTCACCAAAGAAAAAACTCTCTCCCCAATTGCATTTGATGTTGGTACAGATTATACCCTATCAATTATCAGATATAGTGCAGTCAGCTCAGGCCTTTCTCTGAAAAGTTTCAGACACTTTTCTCCTAGACATAAGCTTGTGGTACATAACTGTTGGAGAAAGGGCTTGATTTTTTAATAACCCTGGAAAAGATGGTCTTCATTTATGTCTCACAGACTCAGGGCAGTGGTCACACTGGGTAATTCACTGAAAACAAAGGGCTCAGTTAAAAATAACCACTGTTGTAAGTACTTAGCTGCTGTCTCCAAGAACACAATGGAGTCTTTTTACAGCTTGTTAAAAAAGTACTGTCTAATGTATTCATAAGTGCCCTACATTTAACACCAACGAAAAGCATCTTCTGCTCTTGCCTGCAGTTTTTCCTTGAGAGAGAGAACATTACTGAAAATGTTTTCATGGCCTAAGTGCTGCTTTTTCTAATATACTGATATGCTCATTGAAATCCATGAGAACAACACTGAGAAAGTGCAAATAGTACTGGAACAATGTAGGCAATGCATTCTAGTCATGCTCATTATCTGTAAAAAGTACTGCCGTATCTGCTGGGGAGGTCTGCTCTTCTCCCTGTGGGTGGAAATATGACTAGAGCACTTATTTTTCACTACTCTGCTAATGGCTGGCAGGAGTGACAGACACCTTGTTGGCATGTGCCTAAGAGAATCTCAAATTCCATGCCGCAAAACTCAAAGAAGCCTTTCAGGTGTCTGGTCCTTGTGGCAGAACCTGAGAAATGGCTGAAAAGTTTCATCAGAAACAAGTCCACATCATAAGGTAGTTGTGCTGCTGCTTTTTTGGCTGCATTATGAATAATGTGGGCAACACAGGTGGCCTTCTGGAGTGATGGGTGCTTTTCTTTTAATCTGATATACACATGAGATTTATTTCCATAGTTCACACAGGCATTATCAGCCCCATATGCTGAAATGCTGTTCCAGGGCAAGGAGTGCTTTTCTATAATGTTTAAAATCTGTTGTAATGTAACCTGGGCAGATTCATCAGGTTCTTCACAAGTCTTTTGGGTTTCTAATGCCAAGAAAGGAATGGACCCTAATCCTAAATCAAAGTATGATTAAAGTTCATGAAATTAGTATTGTTTCAATCTCTGATGTTAGCCAAACATGCTCTTCGTGGCACCTGTAATGTACCCAGTAATGACTCCTGCAATTGATACGAAGTCGCATGTATCAGTAACATATCTAAGTATGATTGTAAATAATTTTTTATAAGACCCATTGCTCCTACTATTATTGTAACTGTCTAGATATCCTTCTTCCACATTGCCCTCATTTCTGCCTGCAAACCCTGGTATTTTATGACTTTCTGTCTCTCTATATGTAAGACAATGTAATCACTGGATGTAGCAATTTCAGTGATCAATGCTACTTTTGTCTTCTTTTCATAGATTACTATGTCTGGTTTTCTCACATCTATTTTTTGAACTGTTGGTAATGGGTGATCCCATGTGATATAAACTTCATCATTTTCTATAATGCTTTGTGGCTCATGTTTCCAATGTTTTTCAGCTACTTCAATATTATAATGTTTGCTCAATCCACAATACAATAATCTTGCCACATTATTATGCCTTTCAGTATACAGTCCTTCTGCCATTAGTATATCACAACCAGCAGCAAGATTATGTTCTCCTTTTTTGAATTTCTCCAAGTCTTTGGGGTTTCTAATATCATAGCTTCATAGGTTCATAGGGGTGTACTAAGCTAATGGTCCTGGGGCTTTCCAAGCCTAGCACATAGAAGTGCCCTGGCATTGTGACATCCATCGTTAGTTCCCAGTGCCTCTATCATGTAGAGCCACTGGAGTGATCCCCGGGGTGAACTTTCTATTTCCCATCCACTCATTAAGATTTCTCTTGAAGACGGCCAGAGAGGTGCTCTGCTTGACATGTACGGGAAGTCTATTCCAGAGCATGGCAGTCTCTGGGTTATGAACCTGCCCCTCCAGCATGTTCTGTTGATTGTGGTAATGAGGTTGAGGTCTCTGGAGCATGTGGTGTGGTGGGATTGGGATTTCTTTAGATGTAGCATTTCTAACAGAGCTGGGTCAGACATGGCTTTGTAAGTCAAGCAGAGATCGCCTCTTAGTAGACGATATGAGACAGAGAATAGATGGAGTCTTTTTAGTCTGTCCATGTAGGATATGTGTTTAACACCTAGGATCCTCTTTGTGAGGTACTTTCGTGGCCTCTTCAGCTGTTGCAGGTGTCTAGTGAGGTACATGTCAAATGGGGCATTATACTCTATGATTGGTCTAATAAGGGAAGAGTAGAGAGAAATTATGACCTCTTTCTTTCTAGATGCAAAACCCTTGGCAATGAGACAGGAATGGACCCCATTCCTAAGTCAAAGTATGATTAAAGTTCATGAAATTCGTATTGTTTCAGTCTTTGATGTCAGCCAAAAATACTCCTCGCAGCACCCGCAATTTGCCCAGTAATGACTCCTTCTGTAATTCATGTGGGGTTACATGTATTGGTAACCTTGTTGGAAGTATCTGATGATAATGCAAATAAAGTGCCTGGTTTCTGTAGGTCATGCAAGAGGCATTCCAATGAGTGTAGTCCCTAAGCATTTCAACAATGGCTTCAGCTTTGGTTCTTCTGTAAGATAGTTTTTTTTTGTGATGTCCGAGTCCCTGTACAACTTGGTGGCCAATTTTACTGCACAGTCCAAACTGTTATAAAAAATATTATTCTTAACTGCATAGAACACAGGTGGCAAAGTGGTGCAGGAGTTAGCATTGTCTTCTCACAGCAAGAGGTTCCCTGGTTTGATTCTCAGCTGGGGTGCCTTCTGTGCAGAGTCTGCATGTTCTCCATGCATTCATGTGGATTTCCTCTGGGTGTTCCAGTTTCCTCCAACATTCCAAAGACATGCTGCAGGTGGATGGGATACTCTAAACTGGCCCTCAGTGTGAGTGTGTGTGTGAGTGCATGGTATGCCTTCCGAGAAAGGTTAGGTGTTGGGATAACAACTTGATCCCATAAAAACCATAACCACTACAGAAGCAATGAGAGCCTGGAGGGGCGCTTGTTGGCTAATGTGCCATATGGTGCGAAATGGTGATGAGAGAGAGAGAGAGAGAGAGAGCATGGAACAACTCAGAGGCTTCTGCTACAATGATCTTAAGTTCTGGTCCCTCAAGGTTTGTGCTCCTTGCCCACTTTGTCATTAGGTGACTGGATTTTGCTTGTAGAATAGGAGTCTTATGTTGTCCAGTTGCCTAATGTCATATGACATTGTTTCTTCTACCATGGGTGACTAGGAATTCCTTTTTGCAGTACCTGCAGAATGCGTTTACATCATTGCATTTCTCGAGCCAATCGAATTCCATTTTCCAAACATCCTGCCACTTGCATATTCTCTTGTTGGTGGTAAACTGTGATGAAACTGCTACTCCTTCATTATTTAATCTGCACTCACCTGATATACAACATGTTTAGCAAAACTGTGTTAGTAAGATGTAGTACTATAATGGTATGTGAAAGAACTGGCTAGAAACACTGACACTTGAAAGAACTGGCTAGAAATACTGGCACATGAAAGAACTGGCTAGAAATACTGGCATGTGAAAGAACTGGTTTGAAACACAGCATCTGAAAATTGTCATAAAACATTGGCATCATAAAAACATTGGCATCATAAAAACATTGGCATCTGAAATGAAGCAGTTTATAAAGCAGTTCTATGATATAGATTTATTGAATGCATTTATTAGTAGAATGCCAAATGCATTATTTTTACACTGAACATGCCCCCCCACCCTCCAAAAAACTAAAGCTATACACATATTTTCACTTTAAAGTACTTCTTGCAAATCTTCACTAAAAAGGCACTCTAAAATGAATTAGAATGCACAGCACACCCCAGACACTCAATTTACCTGCAAAACCAGAAATTAAGAAAAAAAAAAATAGTAAACTTTAGCACTAATTTACCCAGACCAATGATAAAATAAAGAACAGGCCCAACAGCAGCACAGCCATATTCACAGTATACTCAAAGCAGTACATTTTAAACTTATTAAAGATAGCATTGAAAACAAAATATACATATTTCCACTTATAAAAGCAAACTATCCTGAAAGAACGATGTCATGTTTTAGTGCAATTCCAAATGCGCTGCATTAACTTCTGAACATGCCCCCCCAAAAAAATAAAGTTAAGCAAACATTTTTCCCTTTTAAAAGTACTTATTGCAAGACATCACTAAACAGCTAGTCTAAAATAAATTACAATGTACAGCAGACCCCATGGACTCCATTTACTTCCGAACACAACAATTAATAAGAAAAATAGAAATAAACCTATAGCAGTAATTTACCTAGCACAATGATGAAGTAAAGAACATGCCCGACATCAGCAAAGCAGTACATTTTGAACTTATTGAAGACAGCATAAAAAATAAAAGACACACATTTCTTCTTATAAAAGCAATCAGGAAACAGCCATGACAACATTTACCTAATAAAATACCAAATCCACTACGTTTACCTATGAACATGTCCCCTCAATAAATAAAACATTATACACACATACATATTTTTACTTTTAAAAGTAGGTCTTGCAAATCATCACTAAACGACCACTATAAAAATACCCAAAGCAGTACATCTTAACTTCTTGAAGATAGTATTAAAAAGAAGTTGTACACATTTCCACCCAAAAAGCGCAAACTGTCTTGAAACATTTCCATCTGTAAATGCAAAGTACCCTGGAACAGCCACAATAACAAAAGAAGTATATCAGTCATACAGCATTTATGCATGAAGATTGCTCCCACCAGAAATAATAAAAAAAACCTTCTATACACAGATTTTAGCCTTTAAAAAACAATGTTTCCAAACTATCTCAAAACAACCACAACAATTTTATATTAAACATACACACACACACACACACACACACACACACACACACACACACACACACTTTTTATACCTTTAAAAACTACTACTTGCAAATCTCAATTCTATACAGTGCATCCCATTTACCTCTAAACAGTAAAAAGTTAAAGTGAAATAAAACACAATATTCCCATTTTTTTTAAAGCTAGAGCCATAAAATACTATTTGTGCTTACTTACCCTACAATCACAGTCTTTGATGGGTTAGCTGACTTCTCTGCTGGAGTGGCTGGCTGGGTGTCTTCCCTGGCTCTGCTGGAGTGACTGACTTGCTAGCCGGCTGGCTGGCTTTGGCTGCTGTATTGACTGGGTGGCTTGCTTGCCGGGTGGCTGACACTAGCTGCAAAAAAAAAAAGATAAATCCCAGTCCACTAGTGGCTGTAAAAGTGATAAAAAATGCTCTGCAACCGCAACCTTTGTAGAGGTCTTCCTGTCTCAGTCCCTGTCCCCTTCACAAGTTGCAGCCAATTGCTGCACAAGTTGCAACAGCCAGAGCAAACAGGGAATAGCTCTGCCTGGAGGTCCAGACTGGTGACGTAACTGAATTGCCATGGAAAAAGCAGAAGTATTTCTGTTTTTTCCATGGTGATTTGGTGTGATTAAAAAGAGATACTTTTAAAGTCCCACTGATTTATGCAGCTGGCAATGGGATGAGGTAGCTCAACCCGTGAGTGTCCTGCTGGCCATGGGATGGGTGGCAACCTTGGTTACAAAGCCATGTTTTAATGGCTGTTAAAGCTTCCTGAGTAATATTTTGGAGGTGGTTGTCTGATGTGCATACAAGTGTGGAGTCCTCTGTGTATTGTATTAGGGAGGCTTTTTGTGTGGATGTGTGGAAGGTGTTGGTGAGAATATTAGACAGGAACAAACAAAGGATAGAGCCTTGTGGTACACTGGTGGTGACTGGGAGGTATTGAGAGAGGATGGCGTGCCATTTTACCAACTTATACCTATTGGACAAGTAGGTTCTAAGGTTTAGAAGGGTGGGTTGAGAGAGACTTACTGAGGACATTTGAAACAGAATTTTGCTGTGACAAACTTTGTCAAAGACTTTAAACAAGTCTAAAAATAAGGAGGAGGCTAATTACCTTTATCTCTAGCTTAATTGACAGTATCCACAAAGGTTAGAAGTGCAATGTTTGTACTATGAGTGTGACAGAAGCTGTGCTGTGTGGGGGATAGGAGTTCTTTCTGCAGAAAACAATTTAGCAATTGTTTTTGAATACATTTTCAAAATTTTTTGAGGGGTGGGATACGATTGCTATAGAGTCTAAATGTCTTCTTTTGTGTAGAGGGATAATGTGTGCTTTTTTCCCAGAGAGAGAGAGAGCGAGAGAAGGGATGCGTGATTCCTGGATTGACCTGTTGCTAAGGATTGAGACAGGGCTTAGAAGGTCATCAGCTGAAGTACAGCAAAGTCTGAGTTTGTCTGAGTAGTTTTATATAGGATGTGGGCACAGGTTTGAAGGTGAAAGTGGATGAGGTGAATTGTGGCTGGTGGGCAGGGCTGGGATTAGATGTTGAGGAATCCTTGGTCAGGGATGCTATACTATCTATGAAATAAGAATACAATTCTTTTGCAGTTTTAAGTGCTGAATTATTGGAAGGGGGTTAGGACTTGAAATTTTTGTCTGGGATGTAAGATTTCTTTAATGGCTGGCCAGTAATTTCTAGGGTTGTGTTTACTATTGTTTTAAAAGTTAGTATAGTTTTTTGTCTTCATTAATTTGCTTTTTAGTATGGCTGCAAGGCATTCTGAAGTTTTTGCGATACTGTGGTGTTTTATACTTTTGCCATTCTTTTCACGCCTTTTCTTGATCCTGCATTAGTATTCTGCTTTATTTTTGGATAGCCAAATTGTAATATCTGTTTTTAGTCTCTTCCTTCTAGAGGGTTCAAGGCTATTTATTATATTTTGGAAAGCTGCACTGAATTAATTTACAGTGTCATCTAAGGGGAGGATTTTTAGGATGTTCCTGTTAATAAATGAAAGGATAGTAATTAATATTTCTTTGTTAAACTTGGGCAGTTTGAGTATTGTTTTATAAACATGCTTTTTAAGTGGATGTGTGAGATGTCTGGTTGTATAGATTGGGAGATATATTCAGTGAGAGAGTCAATCCATATTTATTCACAATCCCATAATCACATAGCAAAACCAGCAAGATCATGTCCTTGAACTCTTAATCATCCCAGTGTCAACAGGCCAGATCAATTATTAGATCAGTCCCAACTACAGAACCCCATCTATATTTTCCACTGCTCATAATACATACATCAACAAACTAGAGTCCATAACTATTAAACCCAACATATACTCTCATCCTGGGAGATTTCAACTACCCATCCATAAACTGGTAAGCGTGCACCACAAACAAATCTGTACAACAGTTCCTTAGCATTACTAGTGCCAGTTCCCTTAACCAGTTGGTACCCTGTCCTACGAGAAATCTACTTGACCTGTTCCTCACTAACATAGCATCAATCTGCTCCACACTTGAAGTATTAAGTTTTTCTCTCCATAATCAGATCTGACCATCACATTGTCACCTTTTCCTGAGAATCTAACTGAAGACTACACCCAACCCCACTGTATTCAGGGATTACTGCAAATAAACCTCCTAACACTCCCGGGCCACATAGAAAATCAAAAAACCTCTCCTCCTCTGGGAATCTCCTAACAAAAACAGCCACATGTACCACCAACTTCTACACCCACCTTATCTGCTACATCAGAATCTCTGTCCAAGTCTGACATGAGCATAATGGCCCAATGGAGGAATCCTAGTATAAAGAAAGTATATAATAAAAGGAAAATGCTTTTCACACTAAAGGAATAAATTCAAATCCATCCCTTAATTCTATCAGTGAACTACAAAGGGTCATCAAAAATCTCAGGCATAAGATGATAATCTGAAAGCTATTTTTTGGACTGAATATAATTGTTTCCATAGGTATCTGTAAAACGTTCTTTAACTATGTTAGAAATTTTAGATGTAATACCAATCAATGTGCAGAAATGGCCTCAAACAGCATCACTGACTCTAACCTTGATGAGATAACCAAAATACTGATTGACAAACCCCATCCAATCTATCTTGTCCTTTTAAAATTAGTGGCTCTCCCCTTAGACTGATAAAGCTTGAGTTACCCCTCTTTCATATCTAACTTCTTAGTGCACACTGCAGCTCTTATGACATTAACCAAGTTTTTCCATCATACCTTGAAAATCTTCATAATCTGGTCCAAGAGCACTGAACTTTGGAGAACCCACATTCTGCTTCTCAGTATCCATCTTGGGATTAGTGCTTCTATTTTTCTCCTGGTGAGAAAATGAGAATAGGGACATTATTTCCTAGAGACTGCTGATCACCAGAAACCCTGATAATGGCTTCATAGGTGCCAGCTTGGAATTTGTGCTACTGTTTTTCTAATAGCTAGAGAAGGAACAGAGGGCATTGATTCCTGACTGTCCCTAATTGGGCAGTGAGTACCTGTGTTGGGCCTTCCTGGTTGCCATTCAATGCATCTACCAGAAGAAGGCTACAGCAAGCCTACAGACCCCTGCGTCATCACCAATGGGCCTGTAGCCTGCTTCTCATCTTGGGATTAGTGCTTCTGTTTTGCTTCTGGGGAGTGAAGAAACAAAAGAGCATTGTATCCTAGCAGCATGAAGTTCTGGTGAGACCAGCACTAGTAGTAGCCAATTAGGTGAATCCCCACTACTCACCATTCTTGACAAAGCTAATTATTTATTTTCAGTAAGTACTGCTTGGTTAACTACTATCTAACCTAACTTCAGAATATATCCTTAAACCCCTCATCCATAAATAATCGGGATCTACTATAGTAATTTCACCTCAAGTGTTTTGCAGTGCCCTATACAGATGAAGGCATCTCAAGTTGGCATTTTTCCTGTAAAAGCACCTTGAAAGTTCACCAATACCTAGCTGTGCACATAGAAACTAGTTTATATAGTAACAAGCACTGCCGTCAGAGTTCCAAACCAGATACTCCTAACTTTTCTCTATGTTCTCACTGCAAACGTCTAATCAACAAAAAATAGCCTATTACCATGGATATGAACTTTCCCACTATCTCCATTACCAGCTTAGGGGATGTGGACATCCTGAAGTAATGTAGAAATTGTCTAACATTTACTGATATTCAGTTAATTCTCAAACAAACCGATAAGGTATGTGAGAGATCTATTCAAACAATGCCACTGGAGGCAGAGCTCTCACATAAAAGCACTCCTAATGTCAGTCAGCTTGTCAGTAGTACACACACTCCACCCATTATACGCACAGCACAAAGCACATACATAGACCCACATATGCTAAAGCACTTGAATTTAACCTTCCTAAATCTCAAAGACCTCCTGGATGAAGAACACATAACAAATGTCCTCTGCAGTCCCAAATGCACTCTTTCAAAATAACACCCACATGAACAAATGCAGCAACATCTCATGGGGCCTCTAAGCCCATAAGGCAAGTCACCACAGAATCCAACATTCTGATCATTGGAGATTCCATTGTGAGACACACTGATGTCCCTATCACCAGGATGAGTAAGGAGAAAGTCATGGTCTTTTGCTTATCAGGGGCCAGGATCCATTGTATTAAGCACACACTCAGGCCATTAGAACCAGTATAACTCAGCCATAGTCCATGTGGGTATAAAAGACCTGAGACATAACTCCATATACTATATGAAGAGAGACATCATGGAGTTGTTGAAATATATGTCCCTGGCTGGTATGAGGCTAGCATTGAGCAGCATTTTACCTTCTCCAAGGAGAATGCCACAATACAAACAGAAGATGACGGACTTTAATAATTGGCTTTGTTTCTGGTATCATTCTAAGGGGGTGCAATATTTGTTAGCATGGAAGGAGATGGTCTACAGACCACACTGCTTTGCCAGGGATGGTCTGCATCTTTCTCCTCTAGGCTTTTGAATCTTTGCTAAAACATTGTCCTTACCCACAGTGCCTTTTTTAGGCAATGTCAAATTAAAAATACGTCTTGCATAGCAAATCAAAACTAAGAAACTCTAAAGGTGTTACTGCTCAATGCTTTACCACTCTCTCCTCACCCTAGAGAATGCTGATGTCTGTGCAGTCACTGAGCCATGGTTTAAAGCCATGGACAGCACTCCAGCAGTACAAGGCTCTAATGCATTCCACACATTTAGACCAGCTACTACTTAGGCAAGGACTAAAGGTGGAGGTGTCTCAGTTTACATCAGAAATAAATTTACCTCAAGACTGGTCACACAGGACAGTATATTGAGCTTATCCACTTTCAAATCATAATAGGCAAAATCCCATACCACTTTCTTGCAAGGTATAGGTCCCCCTCTATAATCCAGGAACTCCATAACACATATTAAAGCTTACTGGAAACATTCATCCTCCACCCCAATACCATATTATTCATGGGTAAGTTTAATTACCCCACTGTTAACTGGGAATCAAATATGAAACCAAACATGCAGGCCCAGAAATTTGTGGATTTTGTAAACATAAATTCCATGTGCCAGATTGTCAATATACTAACCAGGGGTACTAACATAATGGGTCTGTCCCTCTCTAATATGGGACAGCACTGCACACTCCCTAGTGTAATGTCCTCTCTGGTGAGGTCACACCACAAAATGGTTTCCTCTGAAGTAAGAATAAAACCCAGAACCCCAGCTAACTCTGGAATGTTCAAAAACTCCTCTAAGACTAACGTCCTACTTTTAAATGAAAACCTGACAAAATTTCACACACCCCTAAACACTGAGAATACTGTTGCTTATGCGGAACTGTTCACAGAAACCCTATACAAGCATGATAATCGCTGCCTAGAGGCACCTATATCCACCAGGGAGAAGTACAGAACTAATTCAGAAGCAAGCCATGCTGGTGAAATCACAACATCAGTAGGCTGTACAACAGAAGGAAGAAACGTATCATAAAAATTACAAGGTGTAGCACTCAGCAGGATAAAAGCTCAGAGGACAAATAAAGCCTACCAAAGCCAGATTTGAGGAACAATTTAACGAATGAGTAGTGGAAATCATTTGAGAGCTATTAGAGAAGATAGAAGTTTCTCCAGAGGTTATAGCTAGTGAGTGGGATAAAATGAAAATGGAGTTTACTAATAGGGTAGAAATAAAAGAAAAAGAGATATGGTTAAGAAGTAACAAGAATTATTTAGAGGGTCTGACAAAGGTTAAAGTATTGCAGAATAAGGGGAATTTCACAGAACAAGAAGAGGCCAACTGCTACTACTAAATAAAAATAAGAGAGTACCTGGATAATATGCATGAGTTTAGAAAGATTGTTGTTAAGCAACAGTTTTTTGATAATAATTCCAGAGCACAAAAACCTTAGAACAACGAATCAGACAACAGAAAGTAGAAAGGGTTGTTACCATACTTAGGGAGCATATAACAAGAAAAATAATCTTATATCTAGAAAAGGTATTAGAGATACTTCAGAAATTTTATGAAAATTTGTATAAAGTAGAGAAATATAGAAATCAAGAAAAAGTACAAATGGAAATATTTATGAAAGGCTTAAGTATGCCAAGGTTAGAGGTAGATGAGGCTTAACAATTAACAGCTAAGATAGGAGGAGATGAGATAAAAATGATGATGTATGATCTGTATCCAGGAAAGTCTCTAGGAATAGTTGATGTTCCTGTGGAACTTTGGAAGCTAAGAGAAAAAGGTGATAAAGGTCTTGAAGGTTTTGTTTAACAGTATTTTAAAAGAAGGGAAGCACCAACATCCTGAAATAAAGCTGTGGTGGCTGTAATACCTGAAGATGGACCCATCAGACCCAGCTTCGCAGGGACCCATTTCAGTTTCAAACAATGATTGTAAAGTGTTTATGTCTACAATGGCTAAACATGGCAAACATGCTGCCAAAATTGGTAGATATGGATCAATGTAGTTTTGTGGAGGGGAGGCAAACATTTGACATTAATAGAGCAATAATTATCCAGAGGGAAGCAAAATGTAACAAAATACTAATGTTGTTTCTAGACCTTGATGCAGAGAAAGTATTCAGCAGAGAAATCTGGGAATTTATGAGTAGGGCAATGGAAGCATTTGCATTCATTGATACAATACTAAGTTTAATAAGGAGGCTATATGAGGGATTGGAGGCAAACATTAAAGTGGGAGAGTTCCTGTCTGATAAGTTGTGTCTGATTAGAGTAACCGAGCAGGGGTGTCCTCTTTCCCCTTTGTTATTTGCATTATATTTAGAGCCACTGACAAAGAAAATAAGGGATTCAGAAATTGAAGGATATAATTATCATGGTGATAAAGAAAAGTTGGCTTTATTTGCAACTGATTTTATTTTGTACCGTTAAAAGCAGAAAAGGACATCTCAGTGTTGTGGAACATTCTGAAACAGTTTCAAGTTTTATTTTTATTTTGTAGGATATAAAATTAATGCAGACAAAACAAAAGCCATAGCTGTAAACTATGTATCCACAAATAAATTGGTTCGGCAATACCCATATTTATGGGCACACCTCTCAATTGTCCAGATTTTTGGAGAATGCCCAGATTTTTACATCATATTTTTGGTCTGTTCCTCATTAATTTTGTGTTTTTTTCTGACAAATCATTGAGGATTGACGTTGCTAATGGATATTAAATAATGATAGACATTTCAGTTTCAGATTTTATATCCTTCAGAAAATTCATATTAATGCAAAACCTGTTATTTTAGCACCTTTCTAAGTTTATAGGGGCAGTATTTAAAATGTGTCTGTATTTTTGTGTATTTGCCCCCCATTGTTTCAGGCTTTGTCCAGATTTCTTGTGCTGAGAGGTTGAAAGGTATGTTTATGGGGACACGATAAAATGAAGTACTTAGGTGTATGGGTTAAAAAAGATTATATTATGGCAGCTAAGGATATTTGGGAAGAAATTAAATAAAAGGTAATACCAAATCTGAGAAACTAAAAGGTCTTGTTTATGGGTATGGATAACAAGATATAAGCAGTGAAAAAATTTTAGTATGTTTAGTTTTATATACTGGTCAGGCATATTTTTATTAACTAGAAGTGAAGCTGTGGCCCTAATTAATAAAAAGTTGAAGGATTTTATCTGGGAAGGGAAGAGGACAAGGATTCAATGTGATAAGTTGATCCTTGAAGGTGGAAAGGGATGATGATGAAACAGGGAGGAAGTTCAAGAAATAAGGAGAGACTTGGATTTTGGATAGTGATCCATAACCAGAATAGCAACAGCCGTACAGAATATTATATTTATAATGTAGCATAAATATTGCCATACAGAATATTTTATTTATAATGTAGAAGAAAGTATTTTTAGAACTAAGGCACTGCAAGAATGGTGAAAGGAGATTCTGCCAATGGAGATGACTGCAATTAAGAGTACACAGAATAGGCAAGAGGGTGCTGGAATTTACTGGAGAAAACTGGCAAAGGAATCAAGCTAATGGGAGCAAATAACTAGAGAAGGAAATGTAACAGAATGAGAAGAGGCCAATAAGACATTTGGACTGAAGACTTGGGACTGCCTTCTCAGTCAGGGACTGATATAAGAGTATAGGTAAAGAGAAAGAGATAGAGGAATCCTAAGTGAAAGACCTCCTTTGGTAAAGTCTTCAATTGAATCTATAAAAGAAGCTGCTGTTTAAAAAGGGATAATTAGTGGTGCATCTTAAATATTACAGGATAATTGTAGGAATCAATCAGAGGCATTTAGAAAAACTGGAAAGAAAATGGATAAGCAATTCCCAAGGAAACAATGGGAGACATATGTATGGTTCCCGAATATGCAAAAAAATGTAAAATGTTTAGGAGATTTTTACTTGGAAGCATTTGCACAGGTATTTTATACCCCTAGCAGACGCCAAAGAATCTTTCCTTAGGTTGATGGAAAATATTGGAGGTGTGATGGGGAAGAAAGAAGTAACTGGGCACATGGGAACATATGTTTTGAGATTCCCTACAGAGTACTCTGTCAGATATTGTGATGCCCCACCACTGGCAACAATAATCAAGGAGCCTCAATCCTCACCACTAGCACCAGTTGGGGGAGAAGTACACTGGGAGGATGACAAGTACACACACAGTATTTCCAGATGCAGCTCTCTGCATCAAGTGCAATTTTCCTTAAGAGCACACAGAGACCACAGTCAGTCTGGGGCTGGTTTCTCACTCTTTCTCCAGATCTCGAATAAGACTCCCCACTGGCACAGCTATAGACCTGAGATCCTAGCTGAGGGGTCAAGCCAAGACCTCTAGCACTCTCTCTGTTCAACCAGTGCTTTGTGTACCTGCCCAAGTAGCTGACACATACACACTTTGAGGTTTGATTTATACACACACACACACACACACACACACACACACACACACACACACACACACACACACACACACACACACACACACACACACACCTGGGAAAGGCTGGCACAGGTTTACTAGCTATGGCCCCTTTTGCCCAGACTATAAGGTAGTTACCACTGCCACCTGCCATGTCCTTATCAGCTACTTTAAGGCCCTTAACAAAGGGTGTCCAATCTTACTGTGTAATGTTACTATCAATACAAATGGTAGTTTGACCAAGAGCAAGGCTATTAGGAATCGCTCTCAGTGTCACCAAATAAATATGCAAGTACTTTCAGAACTTAAATATGTCTCACAAATATCAGTCACAATGAAAGTTTAAATATATTTAATAATAAATAATAAACAAACAAGAAAATACTCAGTATATAATCACAGTTACATCAGAGTTCGAAACCAAAGGAAATATTTAAAACAACATTGCAGGACTTTCTCAAATAAATAAGGAAAAACAACTAAATTAAGCTTTGCTATATTCCTGACTGTAGCTAAGAGAATTACTATACCCTAGTTAACTTACCTACAGAGCAAGAAGACAGATGTGGTGAGAGGATCTTCTTGTCAGGTCAAAGATAAAATACAGAATACTCAGTCTCTCTTAGAGAGTTCTTAAATTAATATCTCAAATATTACTACTACTGGGATAGCTTGCAGGATGACATCACTTCTTGTCATCTGACTTCAGTTCCCAGGCTCAAAACAACCACTGATGCCAACTGGTAGCATTTAGCATCTACCTGTGCAAATACATAAACAAGGACTCTTCTTAGCTCTAAGACAGATCTTGGAAGTCATAAAACAATAAACACTTCCAAGACAAAACAAACAAACTTCTAGTTCTAGACATTGTGTCTGTTACTGCACTAAAACTGAAAGATAACATCCTTTTATTACATGGCCATAAAGTAATTTAATTTTCAGCTATTTTTCTGAAGTTAACTTCTTGTGTTTCAGTTTCCATTGTTAAAATATATACATCTAAGCAGTTACAGTAGTGCAGGTACATTTCTGTTCAATTCCAATCGGGTACATAATGGTTACAATTTTAAGCTTAGTACTGTAAAAACCCTTTTCAACACACACCTTTGTACCAGCAGTTTGATATACATATAACATGCAGTTCTAATACATTTGTAACACAAGCATATGGATCATGTTGATATTCACAAATGACATATAATTGTTTACAAAATTCCAGATAGCTGGGCTGGCAGTATCTCCTTTTGCTACATATATACTGGGTGAGCAAATGGGTGTAACCAAGGAAATGCTTTTTTGAGCTAGGATACAGGAATGGTATTGCCTAAGCATAGTAAGACCTTGTAAAATTTAATTCTGGTGGCTGCCAAAAAAGCAATTACTAGAAAATGGAAATCAAAGTCTAAACCAACTGCACTTGAAAGTGGTGAATGTTGTAACAGAGATAAAAGAACTAGAAGTGGGATCTTTAGAAAAGGGCAGGAGCAAGCTACATGTAAAATATGGAAATTGTGGAAGAGTATGTGTCGAATAATGTTTCTCTGGAGAAGTGAGGTTTAAGAGAAGGAAATGAGCAATTTATGTAATGTTGGTGCGATGATAATTGTATAAAAGCATGTATATCAAGTATAATGTTTGAAACCGTTAACATGTTAACACGGTTTGTTTTCTTTTATATAAATGTATGTTTGCCTATGTCTTAAGTGATAATTCAAGAAAGGTAATAAAAATAATGACACAGTAAATTTATAGACACTGGACCCAACCCAGTTTGATTTAGTCAACAGCAGGTCATGTCATCTTAACCTGGTGGACCTCTTTGAGGGGGTCAACAAGCAATGGATGAAGGCAAAATATTTCAAGCTGACTACCTTGATCTGGCCAAGGCATTTGACCCAATACCCCACTTGGGAATTGTCGTAAAACTCAAGAGGTTAAGAATAAACCTTATGTCATGCATTGGACAGCCACTTGGCTCACAGACAGGAACAGGAAGTTAGAAATGTGGAGTCCATCTTTACACAGAGGCAGTCACCAGAAGAGTCCCTCAGGGATCTGTCTTGGGATTGCTTCTTTTTGGCATCTATTTATCTGAAGAAATAGACCAACATCAAGGGCCATCAGCTGACCAGATTTGCAGATGATTGCAAATTAGGAGCAGTGATAGAATTCCCCACTAACACTAATGTTCTTCAGGAAGGACTGACACAGTCAAATAACTAGTGTCAGAGCCATGGACTAAAACTAAATGCCAAGAAATGCATAATAGTATGCTTTGTGAAGTCAACCACCCTGGTAACTGTCATCTTGACAACAGATACTTAAGATTTGACCCAGTAGCCAGGAACTTGGGACACACATACACATTAATCTGGCCTTTGACCATTATGTGTCTGTGGTAGTGAAGAAATTATTCTATGTTGTGCAACTAATAAACAAAGTTACGGCATCTAAGTCTAAGGAGGACATTGTTCCACTATATTTGGCATTCACCAGACCTACCATTGAACAGAATGGCGCATTTGATATGTATCTAATCAAGCACATTCAACAATTAGAACATCCACAGAGGTTCCTCACTAAAAGAATGCAGGGTGTAAAGAACATGTCCTATGCAGACCACCTCAAAGCCCTATCCTTCTGTTCTGTTTCCTAGGGGCTGTTGAGGGGAGATCTATGCCTGGTATACCCAACTCTAATGGATACTGCACATCCACCAAACAAACAGCACCAGAATTACCCATTCTAAAAGACTTAAACCTTGCCTGTAATATAAATAGCACCTGCTGAAAAGACAGGTATGCATCCAAGAGACTTTCTCTTCTCTGAAATAGGCTCCTTATCCATGTGAATCAGAGTTCCTCCCTAACCCAATTCAAGTGCAACTTGGACAGTAAAATGGTGAATACCAAATTCGTCCTGGTCTGGCACCTGTCTCTAATGGGCAAAGGCAGCCTGTAAATGGTTTACCTCCCAGGCGCCTGCTTGTAAATGTTTCATCTCCCAGGCCTCTGCTTACACTTATCAAGGATACCAGAACCTGTCAGAGATTTGGGATGCATGGCTAGGCTTAAAAAGGTCTTAGTGATCATTTGCCTAGTACACTCCTATGAACCTACAAATTCAGGTCCAACTTCTCCCCACTCTTATATCCCTGCTTCATAGTGGCCTGTTTCCTAGTCAGTATCAAGCACAACCTCACAGTTTCCCATGTAAAACTATTTAGTTTTAGATTGTCCACAGGGCATTTGCCTGGGGTTTGGAAAATGGACATAGAGGAACCTTTACACAGAGGAGGCCCTTGCTGCCCTTGAAAAATATAAGTCAATTAGTCTCACCAGAATTGTTTATAAAGTAATGGAACGCATCACTGTTTATCTTAAAGATATAGGCAGTCTAAAATTCCTTTACCTGAACCAATTTGACTTTGTGAAAGATATACTCGTCTACTGAATCTTGTGGACTTTTTTGAGAAGGCAACTAAAACAGTGTTTAATGGATGGAGAGTACACACTGCATACCTGGATCTGGCTAACATTATTGACACTATCCCATATGTTGGTGTTATTGATAAGCTAAACCACTTAAATATTAACAGCTACATAATCCACTGGATAGCTGACCATCTATTTATTTATTATTTATTGACATTTGTTAATTGGGTTGATCCTACTGGGTTTGTGGCCCATTTTTAGTGGAGACCCGAGGAGAAAAGCTCCGTTAAACACATAATTTACATAACAAGATCATTACATGACAAAAAAAGACAAATCAATCTAATTAATAAAAAATACAAGTGGAACATATAACATGGTGATGCAAAAATCAAACAGTGTAAAGGTAAATAATTTTCAGAAGTAACAATGTATTTACATATTTACAAGACAGAGCTCACACAATCAGAGTTGGTGGCACACTCTCCTTTAATAAAATGGTCTACAGTGTACCTGACAACTTGATAAGGTTCCGTATTGGGTCAGCATTTACTTCACTGATGTGCAAGTGGATATCAAGGATCTTTGCCTAACAGAGTTTGCTGATGACTACTGATGTGGCATGGTCCAGTAGGTACCCATATCCTACAACAGGGACCAGTTTGCTGGTATCAAGACCTTGGGCTAAAGCTAAATGAAAATAGAATGTAGTATTGTATTTTTTTGGAAGCATGGACATCTCTGCATAACCCTCATCGAGGACATGTGCCATAAAGTTGACACTGTCTTTAGAGAAACCTGGACACATTCATGGACAATGAACTCTCCGTTGACCACCACGTAGCAACTTTCATTAGGAAGTCTTTCTACCTAGCCTACCTAATTAAAAGATATATCCTCCAGATTAAAGAAGTTATTGACCCCCTCTACTCCTGCCTAACCCAATACATAACAGAATATAATTCTCCTCTGGCATATACTTATCCAAACATATTACACAACTTGAGAAACTTTAAATAGTTTTGAACAAACAAATCTTGGGCATGAACATCTTAAACTTCACAGCTCATCTAAAATGTCTGTGACTGTACTCTGTCTCTGACAGACTCTTACACAATGATAGTTCAATTGCAGCATGTCTTTGCTGTTATCTATTTTTTAGAAAACAAACGTAAATAGGTAGAGACACAATACAGCAATTATAGTATTTAAAATAAATTAATCATTTCAATGGCAGGTCAGTGGTAGCATGCCTTTGTCATTATCCACTGTCCTGTTTAGGCTTTTGTTTTGAGCCAGTAAGGCTTCCAGAATGGATTGTCCATGCTGGTGTGAATGACCTGAGACGTACATGAAAAGAGACATAGAGGAGCTCTCTGACCATGTAGCCCAGGCTGGTATGACCCTGACCTTGAGTAGCATCTTGCCCTCACCAAGAATGATGCCACAGTATAAAGACAAAATGATCCGTTTCAACAACTGGCTAAAGTATTGGTGTCATTCAAAGGGGATCCAGTGTCTGTCTGCCTGGGATGACATGCTCGACAAGCCACGTTGCTTCGCTAGGGACAGCTTGCACCTGTCACCCTTAGGCTTTCGTATACTAGCCAAGGCTCTTGCCACCCCTATAGTGCCTTTTTTAGGCAAGGCTCAAAGGACAAACCCACCTCCATAGACAACCCAAGGATAAAAAACTAAAGGTAATGCTACTCAAAGCCAGAAGTCTAAACCTCAAGATGCACGCACTCGAGGCTCTCCTCAGTATGGAGAAAATTGATGTCTGTGCAGTAACAGTAACCTGGTTCAAGGCTCCTGAGAGCACCCCAGCACTACCAGGTTATAACTCATACCATGCATTTCGGCCCCAAAACTCGGACCGAAGCACAAAAGGAGGGGGAGTATCTATATTCATCAAAGATACCTACACCTCCAGGTTAGTGGCACTGCACGAAGCATCGGAAACCATCCATGTGCAACTAACAGCGGGCAAAACTGCCTTTCAGTTTGTAGCTTGCTACAGAACACCCTCCCTATTACAGGAACCCCACTTGGCATTCCTGAGAACACTGGAGAATATGAAGGTCTCTCCAAACACTATGTTATTGGGTGACTTCAACTACCCAAGCATCGACTGGGAAAACTACTCAAGCCCAAACACCCTTGCCCAATGGTTCCTTGAATTTATAAACTCTAACGCAATGGAACAATTGGTCACCACTCCCACAAGAGGGAACAACATATTGGACCTGGTCATCACCAACATGGGGACTCTATGTTCCACACCAGAGGTAAACCCCTCATTGGTAAGATCAGACCATAAACAAATTTCCATGGACATCCATATCCCATCCCCACCCCCAGCCAAGGAAATCACTGTAAAGAATTTCTCAAAAGCCAACTTTGCACTTCTCAAGACTGAGATGGAATCCTTCAAAGCCCCTGGGCCAGAGGATAATACAGCCCAATCCGCAGACTCCTTTACAAATGCATTCTATGAGCACCTGCAGGAATGCATGGATCGTGCTATCCCAAATAAAACCAAGACTCACTCCTCCAAAAACAGGAGACCGGTCTGGTGAACCCCGGCCATAAATAAGCTATACAACAGAAGGAGGAAACTACTACATGACAGAGCAAAATCCCAAAAAGGGAAGGCATCTCTGATCAGTATTAGCAAGAAACTTCGATCCCTCATAAAATCATCAAAGGCCAGCTTTGAAAGAAAAATTGCCCTAGACACTAAAGATAATCACAAGGCCTTCTTTAGTTATGTCAGGAACATGGGCGGAAACTCCCAGATATGCTCTGAATTGTTGCATAACGGTACAAAATATACCGAACCTACAGACATAGCCAACATCCTGGCAGACAGATTCAGCGCAAACTTCTCCCCCTTCCCCCCAAAGGAGCAAATGCCTATCCCAACTGAATGTAACCTCCCTGACATCACAGATGCCCAGGTGAAAGCTGCCCTCTCCAAAGCAAAAAACACAGCATCTATGGGACCGGATGGTGTCCCAGGCTGTGTCTTACATGAGCTCCAAGAAGAACTGAACCCTCACATTAAGTCACTGTTCAAACTTAGCCTTACTACAGGATATGTACCCAAAGAATGGCGTACAGCTACAGTGGTCCCACTCCACAAAGGTGGTGCCACAACGGACCCCGGAAACTATCGCCCCATAAGCCTGACTAGTCTGGTCTGTAAAGCTATGGAGCGTATTATCATGGAACTCATAAACAAAGACATTGGGAGCCTCCAGACACTGGACCCTACCCAATTTGGCTTTGTTAAGGGCAGATCTTGCCTCTTAAACCTAGTTGATTTCTTTGAAACAGTTACCAAAGCCATAGATGAGGGTAAGGTAGTCCACACAGCCTACCTGGACCTCACAAAAGCCTTCAACACAATACCACACTCGAGCATCATAAATAAGCTTACCAGCTTAAATATCAACCCCTATATCACAAGATGGGTTGCAAACTGGCTCAGAGATAGAACCCATATGGTCAGAATCGCAGGTGCCATGTCCGAATCCAAACCAGTTACAAGTGGCATCCCACATGGCTCAGTTCTGGGACCTCTCTTGTTCGGTATATACTTCTCTGAGGTTCAGGCTAACATGGGGGGATTATGGCTGACAAAGTTTGCAGATGACTGCAAACTGGGGGACATAATCAAATCTCCAGCTGACACAAGCATCCTCCAAAAGGATCTCATAAAGACGGATGCTTGGTGCCAGAGCCCGGCCTCAAGCTAAATGCTAAAAAGTGCACAGTCATCCCCTTTGGGAAAAACAAGGTGCCCACAAATTACCACATAGGTGGTAATCCATTAAGTACGGAAGAAGTAATTAGAGATTTGGGGACCAACGTAGATAGTAATCTCTCCTTTGATAATCATGTTGCCAAAGTGGTTAGAAAGACCTTCTATATAGCCCACCTTATCACAAAAGGGTTCGCATATAGACCAAGAGAGGTCATTGTGCCCCTCTACTCGTCACTCATCAGGCCCATAATTGAATACAATGTCCCTTTTGGGATGTACCTTACCCGACACCTGCAGCAACTGGAGAGACCCCAAAAGTACCTCACCAAGAGGATTATGGGCTACAAACAGATGTCCTATGCAGCTCGACTAAAGAAATTCCAGCTCTACTCAGTTGCTTACCGCCTACTCAGAGGTGATCTATGTCTGATGTACAAAGCCATGTCAAACCCAGAATTAATGGACATGCTCCACCTCAAAAAATCCAAGTCCCTTAGAGCTACACGCTCCAGTTTCCTAAACCTCAGCTCAAAAATAAATAGGACATGCTGGAGGGACAGATTCATTTCCCAGAGGCTCCCCTCACTCTGGAATAGAATCCCAATTCATGTTAGACATAGCCCCTCACTGACCCTCTTCAAGCGAAATCTGGACGCGTGGATGGGAAATCGCAAATTTACCCCTGGGATCTCTTCTGTGTCCCTGCTAGACAGAGGCACAGTAAACTAATCTTAAAAGGGTACCTTCTGTGACCTACTTTACAGAGGCACAGTAGGCTAATCTAATAGGGAGGCGGAAGCCAAATACACTCTGGCTAGGCTTATAAATGCCCTAGGGCAGACAGCCTAGTATCTACCTATGAACCTATTATAGTATTTAAAATAAATTAATCATTTCAATGACAGGTCAGTGGTAGCATGCCTTTGTCATTATCCACTGACCTATTTAGGCTTTTGTTTTGAGCCAGTAAGGCTTCCAGAATGGATTTCACAAGCCAACTACTCTATGCCTTTGCCAAGTCACCGAACATTTCTCTGACTTCTAACGAGATGGACTGGGGTGACGTCTGGCTGAAACATTCAAAATGAGCAAACATACTTTGAGCAGCTTTTTTGCAGAAGAAAACATGTATCTTATGACAGGACAGTAATGAGTATTCCATCCCAACAGGGTCCCTCCCACATCGTCACCAACAGCCTTTCCAAGGAGTTTCATGCTCACACACACACACACACACACACACACACACACACACACACACACACACACACACACACACACACACACACACACACACAACATCAAAGTATTATCCTCTTCAAAGCTATTTTATATTTGTTCTGTTGTAAAGGCAAAACACACTCTCATGAGTCCTGCCCAAACCTTAAAGGCACTGCTGTATTAACAGCCATAAAATTGTTGTGACCGATGCCCTTTCTCTGAATTGATATTCACTTAATGATCAGTTGGGGCACAAGTAGTACCCCTTCCAGTTTCAACTGAATGCTGATCAGAATACAACCCCCCCCCCCCCAGCAGAAACAAAACCTGCTTTGAAATCATTGTGAAACGATACTGCTTCACAGAGTTATGCTTGCCTTGATGAATGTGCCCCTGAGGTATAATCCCCTTTACCTAAGTGTCTCTCTCCCCTCTTACTTTAGATAGCAACACTATAAAAAAGTTCTACACTACTCATATCTCATATCGCCTAGAGGTGCTAGTCATGCTTTGTCCATATTTGGAAAGAGCCCTGTTAGGATGCCAAACTACCTTAAACAGTAAAATAGCTTTAAAGCACCTTTTTTGAAGTCCAGCATCACTGACTACTTAATTACTTATGGAGTCCAGCATCACTGACTACTTAATTACTTATGGAGTCTAGCATCACTGACTACTTAATTACTTACGGAGTCCAGCATCACTGACTACTTAATTACTTACGGAGTCCAGCATCACTGACTGCTTAATTACTTACGGGGTCCAGCATCACTGACTACTTAATTACTTAAGGAGTCCAGCATCACTGACTACTTAATTACTTACAGAGTCCAGCATCACTGACTACTTAATTACTTACAGAGTCCAGCATCACTGACTACTTAATTACTTACAGAGTCCAGCATCACTGACTACTTAATTACTTACTGCATAATGTTGTATTGTTGCCCTAGATAGGCACTTGATTATTTTCTCCTTGCTCTTATGGATTTAAAGGTATGGAAAAAATCAGACACAAGAAAGGACACCCCTTTTTTGTGCCTCTTTCTTCCTAGTGATGGGTTTTCACATCTGGAATTGCCAAAAACCTAGTTCCTGTGAAAAATACATTTTAGCCAATCCAAATAATCTTTCATCTACGCTATATGTATCTAGAATTTCTATCAGAAGGCTTGGTGATGACTACAGTAATCACTACTCCTTGGATTGCATCCTTCTATATCTGATCTTTCTACTGCAATGTGATGTTATTTGCTGCTATTTCCTCTTCATAAATTGGGTTTGTGACTTCACTCCCATATTCATAAAACAAACCTGGGATGCATGGATTATCAGCCACATAAGGAGATATGATATGTTAGGAAGAACCTCTGCAAGAATCAAAGTGTCAGTAATATCAGTGACATTGAATAACAACTGTCACAATCTAATATTTCTGTGACATATTTTGAGGCAATGTAACTGGGGTACTGCTTGACCTTGGATGTATTTCACTTGATCAAAACACAAATTGCAATTCAGTGAATACCTATTCATTGACCCCTATTCAGTGACCTACCCTTTTATCAAATGATCAAATCAGCAAATGTTTTCCCAGGCCACTAATTTAGTAGGCCAATATACCAAGTGATACACACCGCAGTATAACAAACCCACCAAAGTGGGGGGGGCTATGCCCCCACAGACCCCCAGTGTGGGAGACTGCACACACCACACACCCCCTAATTATATATACTAACTCCAAGATTACACTACAGTGAGGAAAAGGGCAAATTTCCACATGATGGCCAACTAACTCAGTGTCCTAGGAAAAATGTTTGCTGATTTGTGTGTTCAAATAAATGACATTCGCTGAATAGGGGTTGATGAATAGGTATTCGCCGAACTGGTGTCTTGATCAAGTGATATAAACCCCTTAACATTAGCATCAGCCCAATTCCTATTTCTGAATTTTTAAACATGATCAGAGGGGGTCCTGAGTTAGTCCTGCTCCATCTTTGGTGGATAGATTTATTTTACTGTTTTGCACTTCATTTATCTGTTTAAAAGTGCTACTACTTTATTTTTGCTTTATTTGTTGATTTTTGCCCTTAAGTCCTTTTAAAGGTCTCTAATATTTGAAATTCCCTTGTTTAAGTTGTTTTGTTGTAGCATTGCACTCACAAACAATCTTTCTTGGTGTTATTACATTAAGAGGTTAGCAGTGCCCTGTACAGACACAAATGCCCAGAAAGTAAATTGTATCTATAAAACTTACCTTAGAACAGAAACCTGTAGCTTACTGTTGCTAAAACAAAGCCAATGTGTAGAGACAAGCTTAGAGCAGCAAGTTTGCACATTAAACAGCACAACTATGAAATCTTAGCACAATGTAACCTAGTCTAGTGCCAAACCCCAGAGACCACCCAAGGAGACTTCTGTATAACCCAGTCCACGACCTACAGTAACCCACCCAAATATAGGTCCGGATAACATGGATATGCAATATCTCAATATCTCCATAACTAGCTTGATAAATATGGACATCCTGAGACAATGTAGCAATTGTCTCATGTTCACAGACAACCATTTAATTCTTTAAGGCACAAACACAGTATACGACAGCTGTACATACACAATTTCACTGGCTGCAAATATCACATATACAAACAAGGTTGTCAAGAACACACACACTACATCCATCATATGTAATGTCCACAACAAACATAAACCAACTTATGCTGAGGCACTAAAAAGCAATCTTTCCAAATCTCAAGAACTTCCTAAGCTTATAAACAGCATCGACTATCCTCAGCAATCTCTATAGCACTCATCAAAAGCAACATCAAACACCACACATACGTCTACACCCAGTGGTGCCCAATAAGCAAAGCCCATAAGGCAAGCAATATGTTATCCAGGACTCTTGACATAGGGAACTGTATTATATGAGACAAAAATGCTCCCCTCACCAGACTGAACAAGGAAAAGATAATAGTCAGTTGCTTGTCTGGAGCCAGAATCCACCAAGTTGTGCATGCTCTCGAGTCACGACACCACAGGTACCAGTATGATTCTTTCATAGACCATATGAATGTTAATGACCCATGATGAACATCTCTGGACTATATGAAGACAGACATTGTTGATCTCTCTGAATTTATGTCTCAGGCATGTATGTGCCTGGCACTGAGCAGCATTTTACATTCACTGTGGAAGAAGCCACTGTATGAACAAAAGATGATTGACTTCAATGATTGGCTTAGTTTTTAGTGTCTTTCAAGGGGGGGGGGGTTGATATTTTTCAGCTTGGAAGGACATGGTTAACCAACCACATTGCTTTGCAAAGGATGGTCTGCACCTGACTCCATTAAGCTTCCAAATTGGCTAAAACTTTATCCACCCCTTAGAGCCTTTTTAGGCAATGCCAAACTGACAAACCTACTGACATAACAAATAATATCCAAAGAAACCTAAAGGTGTTACTGCTTAATGCTAGGAGCCTAAACAAGAAATTGCACACCCTATAAGCTCTTCTCACTCTGGAGAATATAGACATCTGTGCTGTTACTGAGAGAAACATGGTTTAAATTCACAGAAAGTACTCCAGTAGCACAAGACTTTGGTACTTTCCACACATTTAGACCATCAGCTGCACAGAAAGAGACAACAGGTGGAGGAGTTTCAATGTATATTAGCAACAAGCATAACTTTATGTTTGGCATAGAGGACAATGCCATGGAATTCATGCTCATGCAAATCACAATAGACAAAATCCCATACCATGTGCTAGCAAGCTATAGGTCACCCTCTGTTTCCTTAGAATCCCATAGCTCAGCCTAGACCTGGAGACACTCACCATTAAACCAAATACAATATTCATGGAGACTTTACCTACCTTTCTATAGACTGGGAAACAGGCAATGACTCATAATTACATGTTCAACAATTCCTGGAATTTATTAATACAAATAGCCTTGACCAAATACAGTGCACATCCGCCAGAGGTTAAAACATACTGTTCCTGGTAATCAACAATAGGGGAGATCACTGCACCCCGACATCTCCCAGTGTCACCTCCTCACTGGTGATGTCAGGCCACAAAGCTGTCTTCTTCGAAATAAAAATCAGCTTGGTAACCCCAGCAAACCATTTAACAGTAAGAAACTATTCCAAAGAAAACTACATCCTACTAAGCAATTGCTTGTCAATATTCAATGCCCCTCCCAACCCCAAGTTCACAGCAACCTATGTGGAATTGTTCACAGATATGCTGTACAACGGTGTAAATGGCTGTACAGAGGCTGCTGTATCTACAAGAAGTAAGCCCAAAACAAACTCTAAAATCAAACCACACTGGTGGAGCTCTCTAATTAAACTACTAGAAACTGAGGGCTAATTAAGTCCAACTAAACTAATTATGAGGTAAAGATAGACTCACAGACAACCACAATATCCAAAACCTCAAAGGTAGTACACATCAGTGTGCTGAACTGGTGATTACCGGTGCAGAGTGACTTAGCAAATTTGCTGGCTGACAAATTCAGCTCAAACTTCACCCCAAACTTCCCTGTCTCCCCCCTTGAAGTACCTACTTGCATAACCCCCCCCCCAACTATTAAAAGTCCTGATGGTGCTCACCAAGGCCAAAAACAGAGCCTCAGTGAGCCCCAACAATACCCCATGATGCTTCCTAAATAGCTTGAAACATGACCTATCAAAATAGGCTTTGTACCATAAGAATGGAGGACTGCAACAATTATCCCACTTCACAAGGGTGGACCATCAACCGACCCCAGAAACTACAGACCTATTAGTCTGACTGGTGTAATATGCAAGGCCATGGAATGATTAGCATGGAAATAATCAACAAACACATAGGCGACCTTCAGACACTGGACACAGCCCAGTTTGGCTTTGCCAAGAGAAGTAAATGCCTACTAAACCTGGTGGACTTCTTTGAGAAGGCCACCAAGGCAATGGATGAGGGGAAATGGTGCATACCATATGTAGAAAGTAATCTGGCCTTTGACCAACATGTGGCCAAGGTAGCAAGAAAATCATTCCATGTCACCCAACTTATAAGTAAGGTCATATTATCCAGGTCCAAGGAGGTCATATGGCCACTTTATTTGGCACTTATCAGACTCATCATTGAGTATAATGCCCCATTCATCATGTATCTGACCAGACATATGCAACAGTTGGACTGTCCACAAAGGTTCTTTACCAGGAGAATCCAGGATATAAACACATTGTCCTGTATGGATCACCTTAAAGGCCTATTTCTATACTTGGTCTCCGACAGGTTACTGAAAGGCGATCTATGCCTGGCATACAAGGCATCCTTGGCTCCAGCTCTTATAGACCTTTTGCACATCCGCAAAACGAACATTATCAGAACCAATAGATCTAAGAATTTAAATTTTGCTTGTGACAATAAGACATATTGGTGAGACAGATATGTGTCAAAGAGGATCCCCATGCTCTAGAACAGTCTCCCCATTCCTGTGAATCAGAGTTCAGCCCTAACCCTATTTAAGCATAACCTTGACTAATGGATGGGTAATTAGAAATCCACCCCAGGTCTGGCCCCTATGTTTTTGGCAGATAGAGACAGATAGCTATGCCCAAACTAACATTCCCCTCCCATATAATCTCTAGAAAATTACTAACGTACATAGCCCCTCTTACTAAAGACCCATGATGCACAGGGACACAATTGGGTTGGATTGCACTGCTAGACTTATAAAGGCCCTGGCGGTCATTTGCATAGTATATACATACCTAGTACCTTTGAACTCTTCAACCTTTTCACCCCTTTCCCTTTTAAAATATTATAGATTTTATATCCCACCCTGTGCAGATTATTGTGGAAAGCTTCTGTTATCATACACATCTCCACTTGTTACTTCATGCCCAATATCCACAATCCCAATCTCACTTACCATGTAACAACCATACCTATCATCACATTTGATCACACTATCTCTTACTTCACCTACTAACTTTATGTTTGTGAGACATACAGGCCATCATACAACTGCTCTCTGATACAAGCTTCACTGCTTTGGGGATTTTTAATACTTTCTTCAAAGTTCTCTTAAGGTTATTCATCTACTTGTGCTCCTCCCTTTCCTCTCTTTAAACACTATCTGCCTTCCTATTCTCTTCTCATTCCTTTAGAAACTGGCTTATATTGTCTTAGGATTGTTGCTTTGAGGCCTCCTTAAACTTTCTTACCAACTCGTCTCCCTGTTTAGGGTTAGTGGCCTTATTAAACTTCCATTTTAAATCTTTTATTGATGTGTTTTTAACTTCACAAGCTTGCCTTTCCTCCTTCACCTGATTTCTTTAGCCTTTGCTCTCTGACTCTACCAATGTCTACTTGATGGTCCCTCAAGCCATTTATATCATACCTCTTACCATTTATTTTATTATTATCCTGTCTACCGCTGCTTAAATGGTGACTCTAAATTCAGCAACATTTAGCAGTGACACTGCACATCTCTGAGCTTTAGAAGCCCTCTGCCACCATCCATACATGATCACAATACCTGGGAACGGTCAGTAGTCAATAAACTATTAATAACCACATTATGAATATTAACCCCATTTTTTTTGTTTTTTCCTACCTGCATACCTGAAAAAATGGTATGGTCCATATGTCTTTATAAAGAAGCTAAAATCCTTTTTTCCAAGGTGAAACATTTATTGTCCTAAGTTAATTCTGGAAGGTTCGAACCTTCAAGCATGTTGTTGGAACAAGAGTGAATTGCATATTTCTCCTTGTCAGCTGTACACCCAGTTAACTAGGTGCTCTTTTGCAAGAGATCTGTGTTATTCTCATCAACCTTGTCTATAAATACTCTAGACAACTGGTTTGGGTGATTAATGCCTGGATTGATGATGAGGCCAGTATACTCACCATAGAGCTTTTCAATCTTTTAAAGAGTTTCAGCTTCACTTGTAGTCACCAGTGCTATTCAGAAATCTGGACACTCATTGGACTTGGACCTCCAGCTGTATCTATAAACCAGGGACTTGGTGGTGGAACTAATATCGTGGTCCAACCATCGATTGATGCTCTCCAGGATATCGTTATCATGACCACCATTATTAATCCCCTTTCCCCTATTTTCTGTGTAGGATTGGGGTGTTGCATCAACTGTTGTCATAATTTTTGATTCAGTACCACTCTTCCACCTTCTTCAGTGGTAACACCTGACTGTTGTAGATCTTCTCTCACACAGTCACTCCATCTCTTTGCTGGATATCCTCACTTCATCTTACCTTATTTGTGTCTTTCCAAAGTCTCCATCAGCTTATCTACTGCTTTCCTGCAGGCATGCCCAAAGCACTGTAATTTGTTCACTTTGACTTTCTCTGCAATTAGAGTTACTTTTTATTCTGCACCAATGTCCTCATTTCATTGTCTGTCCCTCAATAAGCATCTTACCACCCATCTGAATCACATCTAGCTTCCTTAGGTGCTCTGCCTTCACTGCCAGGGTTTCTGTACCATACAGTAGTACTGGTCGTACTACTCTTTTGTGCATCTTACTTTTCAGCTTCTTTGGTATTCTTCTGTCATATACTACCCCTGCGACTTTGTGCCAGCTGGCTGCAGCCCCTCTGATTCTAGCTTTTATCTCCTCATTTAAACTTCCATTCTGTTCAACCACACCTGCCAGGTAGTTAAAGCTGTTAACCTGTTCCACTGTTTTCCTTTCTGTCTCAGGTTTCAGCTTCTTTTGATTTCATCCATTTGCTTCCATGACATCTGTCTTATCTGCACTTAATGTCATCTCACATGCCTTCAGTTTTGCATTCTATTCCTAAATCATTTGCAAAGTTCTTCTTCAGAGTCTGTTTGTAATGCCACATTTTCTGCATACAGCAGTTTTGTTGATCTGTCCTCTCCAACCTGTCAACCTAATGTAATTCATCACCAGTATGAACAGCGGTGGGCTCATAGCTGATCCCTGATGCATACCCACTGGGATTCCCTCTTTGAGTCTGAACACTGTCTGCACTTTTGTCATTTGGTCCTTGTACATTGTCTGCACCAATTCTGATAATGTTTCCAGGGCTTCAAACCATCACAGGACTACCCAAATCAGCACTCTTGGAACGCGATCATATGTTTTATTCAAGTCTAGGAATGCCCAGTTGGTCTATTTCCTCATCCCTAGCTTCTTTCCAGCTAGCTGCCTCACTACAGATATTGGGTCAATTGTGCTGAATCCTGATCTGAATCCAAACCGCTCATTTCAAATCTTACTTTCTATTTCACTGCATATTTATCAACTACCCCCTGAAACACTTTCATGCATTGTGACAAGAGTGTGATACCTCTATACTGCCCAAAGTTGCGAAAGCTCCTTTCATTCTCCTACATTCCCCAATCATCATGGACAAGCCTTTATCACCATACTGTTATTACTACCCTTAGGACACATTTTTTTCCTAATTTAACCAGCATCTTGTTTGTATCCACTGTGATCTCATCTGAGCCTGTTGCTTTCCCTGACTTCATTTTCCTTAGTGCTAGTCGTACTTCTAGTTTAGGCTTTTCTTTTTCTTTCATCATAGGCTGTGCCTGGGCAGTACAGCTTTTGAGGGGTTTTCTTCATTCAGAAGCTGTTAGGAGTACTCATTCCATCTGCCTTTGTTAGCTTGTGGTCTGGTAAGCAAGTTGTTGCTGGCATCCCTTATGATGGGTGTCTGATGACTATCTTCTTAGGATCATAGGAGATTGCTAGGCTAATGGCTCTGGGGCCCTTACAACCCTAGCCAAAAGTTTATCACCATAAAAGACACCCCGATCAGCACCTGTCATCCCTGTCAATGACTGACACAGGTGGAACCACTAGGACAAATTTGTGGTTGCCCATCCACAAATCCAGGTTGCACTTGAAGAGGGTCAGCGACGTACTTTGTTTGACGTATATGGGAAGTGTATTCCAGAGACAGGGCAGCCCCTGGGAGACAAACCTGTCTCTCCAGCAGATTTTGTTAATGTCAGATATTAGATTTAAGCCTTTTGATTGGGTACTATGTGAGACTTATGGATATAGAGCATCTCTAGTAGAGCAGGCTCTGAGATTGCCTTGTAGGTGAGACACAGATCACCTCTGAGCAATCTGTACGATACAGAGTAGAGTGATAGTGATTTGAGCCTGTCCACATAGGACAGGTGTTGGAGGCTAATGATTCTCTTTGTGAGGTATTTCTGTGGCCTTTCCAGTTGGTACAGGTGTTTGGAGAGGTGCATACCAAAGGGAGTGTTGTACTCAATTATTGGCTTAATGAGGGAGGAGTACAGAGAGGTAAAAACCTTTTTTTTTCTGCTACATGATGGTCAAATGTGAGATTGTTATCAACTTGAGTACCCAGGTCCCTCATCACAGGTTGTGTGCTTAGGTGGTTGCCACTAATGTGGTAATCAGTAGGGGCCATGTTTTTGCCGAATGGTATGATAATATATTTTTTTGCATTTAACTTAAGGCCATGACTTTGGCACCAGTCATTTGTTGCTGTGAGACCCTCTTGAAGTATGTTAACATCATTTGGAGAGTCAATGACAGCACCCGACTTACAGTCGTCCGCAAACTTGGTCAGCCACAGGCATTTTGCCTTTGCCTGGACCTCTGAGAAGTAGATGCCAAACAATAAGGGTCATAGGATAGATCCCTGGGGGGGCACCACTAGTGACAGGTCTGCTGTCGAAGGTAGTGGCACCTATTTTGACCTTGTGGGTCCTATCAGTGAGTCAGTTGGCCACCCACCTGATGAGACAGGGATTTACACCAAGTTCTATTAGCTTTTCAATGATGCCCGAGTGGGGAATTATGTCATAGGCTTTGGCCAAGTCAAGGTAAGCTGTATGTACTGACTTTCCCCTCATCCATTGCCTTGGTGACAGTCTCAAAAAGGTCAACAAGGTTCAACAGGCAAGATCTGCCCTTGACGAATCCGAACTGGGCGGGGTCAATTGTTTGGAGATTGCCTATGTCCTTGCTTATGAGGTGCATAATGATATGCTCCATGGCCTTACAGATCAGACTTGTCAAGCTAATGGGGTGATAGTTTCCAGGGTCAGTAGTGGCACCACCTTTGTGCAAAGGGATGACAATGGCAGTTCTACACTCTGCTGGAATGAAGCCTGTACTTAGGCTATTGTTGAATAGGGTACTCAATGGCGAAACTAGTTCTTGCTGGAGATGTTGCAGAATACAACCTGGGATACTATCAGGTCCCATGGAAGCTGTGTTCTTTGCCTTGGATAGGGCTTTTAACACTTGATCTATAGAGATGTGAGCTGCGGGGCAAGTATCGAGGATGTCGAATGGGCCTTTGGGGGGGATGGGGGGGTAAGTTTGCACTGAACCTATCTGCTAGCAGGTTGGCTGAGTCAACAGAATCAGTGTAAGTGGTACCATTAAGAACTAATTCAGAACAAACTTGGGCTTTGCCATGGAGGTTTCTGATGTAACTGAAAAAGGCTTTGTGGTTAGCCTTTGTTTCTGAGGCTAGTTCTGATTCATAATTTGCTTTGGAGGTTTTCACTAATGATCTAATTTGCTTGTTGAGGCTAAGGAGGGAGTTTTTCCAATTGGGAATTTGTTATCTTTCTGTCTTTGACTTGTAACCTGTTTCTTTGTATCATCTACTGAGTTAGTTTCCATAAGCTGGTAGAGTGCCACTGATGCCTTGATCTTTGCAATTACCACTTTATTAGTCCACCAGTACTCCATCTTAGTCTGATCTCTCTTTTCTAGCTTGCATTTTTTCCTGCACTCTTTTTTTCATTCTTTTAATAACTTTGTGCACTTTTACATTCCTTCACCAGTTTTCCTTATGGACCTTATTTCCTTACCTGGCTTGGCCGATATCTCTTCTATAGTCCTTATGCATGCTATTTTGAGGCTGCACCATTCTTCCTCAACCTCACCAATTTCCTCTTCTTCCTAACATGCTATAGTCATGTGTGTTTCTATGATCTTGTGTGCTTTTGCTCCAGTCAACTTCCAGATCATCCGTCTAGTCTCTGTTGACAGTCTTCTCTGACTGATGCTTACAGTTGCTGATGGCCAACAGTGATTTTTGCTGTGGACTGATTGTTTCATTGGAATCAGCTTGAATTTTCTGACTCTACCCTGGTGCATTTTACCCAAATTGCATTTTGGACACTCTTCTCTGTGTGATCTTGTGACTGTCTCTCTTACTGAACCATGTGTTGGCCACCATCAAGCTATTTGCTAGACAGAAGTCTAGAATGTTGTCTCCTTCTTTATTCCTGTTGCCCCACCCATGTGAATCCAAGTAGTCCTCAAATCCTGTTATGTTTGTCCTGATATGTGCATTCAGATCCTCCATTATCAACTCCAACTCATGTTGTCCCGCTTTGTTTAGTAGGTCCTGCAGGATATGACTCTTACCAGATTTGCTACCTGGCACTGAGCTGTTTCTCTGTAGAGGCCTACAGAACATTGAGAGCAGCATTTTGATTCATTTACTGGACCATCTGTTGCAAAGTCAGTCCTGATGACATGACACCTATAATATGACTTTGACTGGTGCCCTGGATTCTGTTATCGTAGTAGTCTGTGTGCATTGTAGATCTAATACTGAAAGTGAGACATGGTTTGATTACAACCTTTATACAATGCAGAGACAAAGACAGCAGTCAGGGTAAATATGATGGAGGTCTTCCCTTCTCAAGGACAGACAGTCTGGATGGATATTATTCAGCAAATAAACACAAAATCATATGTAAGAAGGCATTTCTTTTCTCTGGTTGGTTTTCTACCACATCAATCTGATTTCTTTCACTTTTTTAAGTATTGGACAGTCTGTGCAACTCAGATCCTGTCCTACCACTTGTAAAGTTTTTCCCGCTCTTCTCTTTGTGAGGATAATGCACATTTCTTTGCAGATAAGCCTACCAAGGTCAGGCATCCCTTCCCTATGCATTCACAGATGGATGGTTTCAAAGTGCCTGCTATGAGCAGCCTGAAATTTTATAAAGCGGAAATTGGATACACTACCTTTGATCTTCTTCTTCTTCTTTCGGCTTTTCCCGGTTAGGGGTCACCACAGCGGATCATCTGTCCGCTCATGATTGGCAGTGGAGTTTTTACAGTGTCAAGTTGCCAGCCCGGCGCCCAACCTTCCACAGAAGGCACACACACACATGCACTCATGCCTAGGGCCAGTTTAGAGTGTCCAATCCACCTACAGCATGTCTTTGGGATGTGGGAGGAAACCGGAGCACCCAGAGGAAATCCACGCGACCACAGGGAGGACAAATCATAAATATGGTTTCCTTGATGAGTCTAACATACAGTGGGCTGGATCTTTCATAAACTCAAAGTGACAGATGTTTGTTTACTGGGTATTACTTCACTTATCCTGATTTCCCAATTCTACATTTCCCATTCTCATTTCATACCTTTTATAGCTGATTGTGAGATTCCAGTTCATGCAGCCACTGGTTTCACCCTTGTAGTTTGCCTCTCGTCTCTACATGAATGTTTAACACACACACACACACACACACACACACACACACACACACACACACACACACACACACACACACACACACACACACACACACACACCCACACACACACGAATTTAGGGGTGTTTGTCCCCCTGTGATTTTGATATGCATTTGAAGTTTATTTAATTGTTTCAGCCTGAACATTTAATGTGTTTGTGGATTTGGGAGTTGGTCAGTTATTGCTGAAGGTTTAAAATTTTGTTTAAATTAATGGGTTTAGTTATTTTGTAAACTGATCTTTACTGAACACAGGGATTTTCTATTCTTATTGAAAGAGGCCTTGATAAACCTAAGCCTCACGAACACACACACACACACACACACACACACACACACACACACACACACACACACACACACACACACACACACACACAGACAAACATGGCTGCAAACTGGTAAACATTGATGTTTTAGTGTTATTATACATGGTGGTGCTGCGGTAGCGTTGTTGCCTCACAGTAAGACACTGACCGGTTCGACTCTCAGCTAGAGCATCTTCTGCATGAAGACATGCGTGAATGGGCGTACCTTCATTGAAGGTTGTGCGTTAGGGCTGGCAACATTAGCAGACCAGAGTTCCGCTGTGGCGACCCCTAACCGTGAAAAGCCGAAAGATACAACATACATGTGCCCACATAGAAAGCTTTGCACCTTGTGCACACTGTAATATACACCACAAAATGAGAGGAGTGTATGAAAAAACTTGGCGGAGCATGTGATGTATTGTTCACTAGTTAAAGGAGATTTCATCACATATCGCAATAGCTGCAGTGTTCACATTTCTGAGTGCCTGCTTTTGGCACATCTTTAATATTACTATAGCCGTAATGCAATAAATGTTTGAAAATGTTCACATTTTTGCTAATAAACTTAGGTGTATCACACAATTCATTAAAAGAACCTTAAATCAAGAGAAAAAACTACAGTTGTTAAGAATCACTTTCTTTTTAATTTTCTGACTGTGGAACATATAGGTATGGGCTATAACCATATCCATTTACCCTTGTCATCTGTCAAGAGACAGAGACATCCTCTTGGAACTTTGCAAATATAACCAGCAAATTTTATGTAATGCCTGCATCTTTACATGGATTAATGAATACATTCATTTCAACTGCACCTTAAAAAGCAAATACATAAATAAAAACATTTATTTTTTTCCATGATTTCATATTTGTATGTATTTCATATAGAGGCATGTATTTAGATCATGTGATTTTGTTCAGGTATGCATGCGTTTGTGTCATTTGGAACTATAATCTGAGAGAGCCTCAATGGAAGAGACAAAAGTGCTTACTATAGTAGAATAAAGTTTTTTTTTTTTATTTTCTTGTCTGTTGTCAATGTCTTTGTTTCCTTTTTGTAATTTTCAGTCTTTTTGGTATTATACATTAGTTCCAGGGAAGTTAGCTATTTTCCTTAATCTTCTAAAATATTAGTGCTTGATCCACAGTTATTGAAAAATGATCGACCTGCTCTTGCAGTCTTTGTAGGTAAGGTCATAAGGAAAATGGTATGTGCACAGATGTATTTTACTTAACATGTCAGGGTTATAGACCATGTGCACAGGTGTATTTTTACTTAATGTGTCAGGGTTGTAGACCATGTGCACAGATGTATTTTACTTAATGTGTCAGGGTTGTAGACCATGTGCATAGGTGTAGTTTTACTTAATGTGTCACGGTTGTAGACCATTTGCACAGGTGTATTTTACTTAATGTGTCAGGGTTGTAGACCACGTGCATAGGTGTAGTTTTACTTAATGTGTCAGGGTTGTAGACCATGTGCACAGGTGTATTTTTACTTAATGTGTCAGGGTTGTAGACCATGTGCACAGGTGTAGTTTTACTTAATGTGTCAGGGTTGTAGATCATGTGCACAGGTGTATTTTTACTGAATGTGTCAGGGTTGTAGACCATGTGCACAGGTGTAGTTTTACTTAATGTGTCAGGGTTGTAGATCATGTGCACAGGTGTATTTTTACTGAATGTGTCAGGGTTGTAGACCATGTGCATAGGTGTAGTTTTACTTAATGTATCAGGGTTGTAGACCATGTGCACAGGTGTAGTTTTACTTAATGTGTCAGGGTTGTAGACCATCTGCACAGATGTATTTTACTTAACATGTCAGGGTTGTAGACCATGTGTGCAGGTGTAGTTCAGTGTCAGGGTTGTAGACCATGTGCATAGGTGTAGTTTTACTTAATGTGTCAGGGTTGTAGACCCACCTGCACAGGTGTAGTTTTACTTAATGTGTCAGAGTTGTAGACCATGTGCACAGATGTATTTTACTTAATGTGCCAGGGTTGTAGACCATCTGCACAGGTGTAGTTTTACTTAATGTGTCAGAGTTGTAGACCATGTGCACAGATGTATTTTACTTAATGTGCCAGGGTTGTAGACCATCTGCACAGGTGTAGTTTTACTTAATGTGTCAGAGTTGTAGACCATGTGCACAGATGTATTTTACTTAACGTGTCAGGGTTGTAGACCATGTGCACAGGTGTAGTTTAGTGCCAGGGTTGTAGACCATGTGTGCAGGTGTAGTTTAGTGTCAGGGTTGTAGACCATGTGCATAGGTGTAGTTTTACTTGACGTGTCAGGGTTGTAAACCATGTGCACAAGTGTAGTTTTACTTAACATGTCAGAGTTGTAGACATAGGCACAATAATCAGACTGTTTTTAAGTGGTTAATGGCCTGCTTATGACAAAAGACTTACATTTGTGTTTCACCTTGGTTCTCCTTCATCTCACAGCAGCAACATTTGTCATTTTTAGTCAATGGGGTCCTGAGTGCTTGAAGTCTTAATGTGGGCTGTCCAGCACCATTGATTTGTGGTTCACCTCTTGCCTCTTAGGTCATGCCCCAAAAATTGTTTCAGAGTTCATTCTTCTGGTCCTGTCCCCATGGAATGCTGGGCTCCATAGGGCTCTCTCTTGATGCACTTTCATTCACATCATGTGTTGTACTGTTTAAGGAGTTCATCAGTGGGAGGTGTACTTGTTATTAATTCTATGCTGATGATAATCAGCCTTACTTGTCCTTTACTTGGGGTATCTTTGCACATTTTATTACCCTTGATTACTATGATTGTATCTCCTTCAGTAGATAGTGCAATTGGCTTAAGCTCCACCCAGCTTTGGTTGAGATAATCCCAGTGCATGGTACAATCTACCCATCTCATCTTTATCTCACCTCCATAATATGTAGGGTAAACTGACTGGAATTTTTGCTCTTTGTTCATGGTTTGGGATGTTTTCTTGGTCATAGGATGATGATGAGGTACCAGCTCTCAGCTGTTGTCCAGAAGTCATATTTTTATGTTCAGAGTATAGTTCTAATCAGGCACATCAGTAGCCCTACACATCTCCCTTGAGCATTTAGAGGGCAAAGACAACTATGTGAAGATGCTGTTCATAGACTTTAGCTCTGCATTTAATACAATGGCGCCAATGCAGCTGATAGAAAAACTGGCACATTTAGAAATCAGTAAACATCTGTGTAACTGGATCCTGGACTTCCTGACTGAGAGACCACAGAGGGTATATTCAGGTAAGAACATATCAAAGTGCATTATGTTTAACACCGGGGTTCTACAGGGATGTGTTCTCAGCCCACTGTTATTCACCATCCTGACCCATGACTGCTATGCTAAGTACAAGTCCAACTATATCATCAAGTTTGCTGATGACACCACAGGTATGGGAGTCATCACAAAGGAGGATGAGAGGGTGTACAGAGAGGAGGTGGCATCTCTGATCAGTTGGTGTAAGGGCAACAACCTTGACTTGAATGTAAGCAAGACCAAAGAGATTATCATCAGCTTTTGGAAAAGGAGAACAAACCACCCAGTGCTCAGGATCAATGGTGAGAGCGTGGAGAGGGTTAAGAGCATGAAATTCCTGGGTGTACACATATCAGAGGATCTCTTGTGGTCAGGAAACACCAGCCATCTGGTCAAGAACATGCACCAGTGCCTCCAATTTTTAAGAAGACTGAAAAAAGCTAAGCTTCCTCCTCATATTCTCTCCACCTTCTACAGAGGTGCAATAGAGAGCATTCTCATCTGCAACTTCACAGTGTTGTTTGGAAGATGCACAGTTACAGAAAGGAAGGCACTACAAAGGGTTGCAGAGAAGGTAACAGGTTACAGTCTTCCATCAATACAATATCTTTATTTTGCAAGAAGCATCCAAAAAGCCATCATAATAATATAGGACAACACGCATCCTATGCATGGACTGCTTAAGCATCTGGCGTCAGGCAAGAGATATTGCAGCATCCGCTGCAGGACTACAAGATTCAGTAACAGTTTCTGCCCTACAGTGATTAGACTTCTGAACTCAGGCACTAGTCCCAGGGATTTGGACACATAATTAGTCAATTATATTTGTGCAATATATACTTACATACTGTATATTCCAAGTTAAGTCCAATATTTATTTATTATATCCATTATTTAACTCACTCAAGTGCAATATTAGAAAAATAACTTAGGCATTTCAATCTGTAGTGTGTTTTGTATGATTTTAAATAGGGTAGTTGATTTAACTCAGGGGAGGGTATTCTTTGAAGTAAAAATAAAACCTGGTCCACCAACTAAACCAGGAATATTTAGGATCTATTCTAAGGCTAACCTTCTGCTATTAAGTGAGAACCTAGCAAAATTTCAAGCCCCTATAAACCCTGAGAAAACCTTTTCCTATGCAGAACTGTTCACAGAAACCCTGTTCAAGCATGTCAATAGCCGCACAGAGGCAGCTGTACCCACCAGGAGGAAGTACAGAAGTAACTCAAAAAACAAATGGTGGAATCACAAATTCAATCAGCTGTATAACAGGAGGAAGAAAATCATGGCAAAATTTAAGAGGTGTAGCACCCAGCAGGATAAAAGCACTCTCATTAAACTAAACAAACAACTCAGAGGACAAATAAAGTCTACCAAAGCCAAATATAAGGTAAGTTTGGCCTCCCAGGGCAAGGACAACCACAAAGCATTCTTTAGCTATGTCCACAACCTTAAAGACAATACACAATTGTGTGCAGAGCTCATTGTAAATGGAGCCACCTATACTGAGCCAGAAGATATAGAACACCTCCTGTCTGATAAATTCAGCTCCAACTTTACTCCTCTCTCCCCCTCAACCTTCCCTCAGGAAATATCATCAAATATAACTCCCCCTACTATCACTAGGGAACAGGTCCTTAATGCTCTAAGACCAAGAACACTGCATCAATGAGCCCAGACAATATCCCAGGATGCCTTCTAAACAGCATGAAACATGACCTATCAGGGTGTCTGGAATTGCTGTTTAACTGTAGCCTCAAAACAGGCTTTGTGCCTCATGAATGGAGAAAGGCAACAGTCATCCCTCTGCACAAAGGAGGGTCATCTACAGATCCTGGAAACTACAGACCCATAAGTCTCACTAGTTTTATATGTAAAGCCATGGAAAGAATTATCATGGAGATGATCAACAGAGATATAGTAAACCTCCAGACACTGGACCCAACCTAGTTTGATTTCGTCAAGTGCAGATCATGCCTATTCAACCTGGTTGACTTTTTTGAAAATGTCACCAAAGCAAAGGATGAGGGCAACATCATTCTCACTGCCTACCTTGACCTGGCCAAGGCATTTGACACAATACCACACTCAGGCATTGTTGACAAACTCAAGAGGTTAGGTACAAACCCGTATGTCACCCAGTGGATAGCCAACTGGCTCACAGACAGGACCCAGGAAGTTATAACTGGGGAGTCTACCTCTACAAAGAGGCCAGTCACAAGTGGAGTCCCTCAGGGATCAGTCCTTGGACCGCTCCTTTTTGGCATTTACTTCTCAGAAGTCAAGGCCAATGTCAGTGGTCTCTAGATGACTAAATTTGCAGATGATTGCAAATTAGGAGCTGTCATTGAATCTCCCACTGACACAAATGTTCTCCAGGAGGGGCTGACACAGACAAACAACTGGAGTCAGAGTCATGGACTAAAACTAAATGCCAAGAAATGCATAATAGTATCCTTTGGGAAGTCATCCATCCCTGGTAACTATCACATTGACAACACATCCCTTAGAGTTGACCCAGTAGTCAGACACTTAGGGACACACATAGATAGTAATCTAGCCTTTGATCATCATGTGTCTACAGTGGTGAGGAAATCATTCTATGTTGTGCATCTTATAAACAAAGGTATGGCATCTAAATCCAAGGAAGTCATTGTTCCACTGTATTCGGCATTCATCAGACCTGTCATTGAGTACAATGCCCCCTTTGGTATGTACCTAACCAGGCATATCCAACAACTGGAACATCCACAGAGGCTCCTCACTAAAAGAATAAAGGGTGTAAGTAATATGTCCTCTGCAGACCGCCTCAAGGCCCTATCCCTGTATTTTGTCTCCTGCAGGCTTTTGAGAGGAGATCTATGCCTGGCATACAGGGCATTGTCAGACCCCACTATGATAGACCTCCTGCATATCCACAAAACAAACTGTACCAGAATTACAAGTTCTAAAGACTTAAACCTTGCCAGTGATATAAATAGGACTTGGTGGAGAGATAGGTATGTATCACAGAGACTACCCCGTCTATGGCACAGGCTCCCCATCCATGTGAAGCAGAGTTCCTCCCTAATCCAATTCAAGTGCAAGTTGGACAATTGGATGGGAAACAGAAAATTCATCCCTGGTTTGGCACCTATGTCTCTGATGCAAACAGGTAACCTGTAAATGGTTTATCTCCCAGGCCCATGCCTGCACTTATCAAGGGTATCAGAACTTGTCAGAGATTTGGGATGCATGGCTAGGCCTAAAAAGGCCCTTGTGGTTGTTAGCCTAGTAAACACCTATGAACCTATTCTTTTCATATATGAGCTTTGGTAAATGTCTCTGCTCTTTCTTGCATGTATTGGGAGTAGTATCATATTTGTTAGTTATACTTATTCCTCTATTTGTATGTGTTGATTCACTTTCCTTTGTAATGTCAAGAACTGAGCTGATGCACAAAATGTTGTTTAGGTTGCACATGTGTAGTTCTAAATGACAATAAAGTTTGCTTTGACTTTTTTGACTTTTTGACTTTGACATGATTCCAGCTTCAGATCTAACACTGGTGATTTTTATGCTGGAATTAACTTCGTTGGACTATTGTAACAACCTTTAACTGAGGCTTACAGATGGTCACCTGGCAAGACTGCAGTGGGTGCATAACTTGGCAGCTAGTATGTTGACAGGAACATTTCATATTATATGCAATCTGCAAAACCCTGACAGATTCAGGTAGGTGTGTGTAAGATGCTAACACTTTCTTATCATATACTGCAAAATAGCCTGTACAGCCCGATTCCTGTCTGTTTAAAGGACCTGCTGCGTCTCTAGCAAGGCACCTAGATCATAGGGAGAACAACTGCTGGCTGTTTCAGGGGCCTTATCTTACTTCAGCCTTAGAAACCATCTACCTTCCCTGATCTAGGTATGTGAATCTCAGACCTCATTCAAGAGCTTTGTTATGTGCCATCAGTACCTGAATCTGGCAGGGTTATTCAGATTACATGTAATATGAGATGTTCCTATCAACATACTACTGAAGTAGCTATTTGTGCAAACCCGTTTTAACTTTTCAAAGTTTTTTAAATATTTATTTACTTGCCATGCCTTTTTGAACTTTTCAAATTCTGATTGTTTTAATTAAATCAGTGGCTGTCTGAACTGTTATAATGTAATAAATAAATAAATAAATAAATAAATCATTAACATATTATAAGCCCCATTCCTCTATATGTCTTTGTGTCTTTCAATGTCTGCCACTGATTTAAATGGATGAGCAAAAGAAACCTCAAATTTGCACATAAGAATAGGTATATTCCTTCTTCACTCACTGACTGCTAGACAGACACCAATGCATATTGAGTGAATCAGAGGGTTAAAGTTACAGTGTGCCCACATGGAAAGCTTTACACCCTGTGCACATTGCAGTATACACCAGAAAATGAGAAGAGAGTGCGAAGAATCCCAATGGAACATATGATCTACTGCTCTCTGGGTTAAAGGAGAATTCACCACATATCTGCAATAACTGCAGTGTTCACAATGTAGCCCATAACCCCATGTTATTTTTTTCTCCAGATCTGTGTATCCTTGATTATATCCAGTTTCACTCCTTGCCATGATTGGCTTTGTTCAGTTTTCTGCCCAACTATTATGCCATGTAATCTTTAGTCCTTTATTATAAGAGCATTTTGAAGAATCACCTACAAAGTCACCAACCTACTTTCTTTTTAATTACTGAAAATGTAGTCACATCAATGTACCATTATCTGTTTTTTTAGACATTTGGTTCAAATCGTTGATACTGAGGGTCCAGCAGCTTAGACATGGCATGTTCTTCCTTTAGTCCTATTCCATCTCTTCAACTTATATAGAAAATGCGGCAAATACAGTTTATAAACATACTAAATACCCCACTAAGTGGTGCCTGATTCTCTTCATCCTATCAGTTGTGCCATGCATGGAACAGCACTAAGTCCGCATATCTTTCACTCTGTGTCTCTACTCTAGCATGTATGGTACTACTCTATTTGGGGGTAAGCACTATTAAGTGCTTGAAATGGGGGGGCAAGAACGTTTAAGTGCGTCTGCTCAAAGGTGCATATGGTTGGGCATTTTATTTTCCCCTGATTGCTTGCCTAGTATTTATCCTATATTACTATGTTTGTAATATTCCTACAGTAAAATAGGGAGGCATACTGCATAAATGATTAAACTCCATGTCCCATTCAAGTTCACCCTATTAAGCCAGATTCTTGCATTCATAACTAACATAATTAAACTGTTTGACATGATGACTCCTTTAACACCTCTAAGAAAACATGAACTTAAAACATTTGTTGGAAACAAAGAATAGGTTTTCAGACAGATATGTAGACTACACTGTTCCTTTTACTGAGCCATAATAAAAGTACTTGTAGATTAAAGTGTCTGTTGTACCTTTAAGAATCATTCCAGTCAGTGAGCATGTGCATATATGTACTGAGCACGTGCAAGCAAGAGTGCCATTTGAGCAGCCAGAGTGAAAGCATGTATGAGTGTAGTAGTAAGTCAATTAGTTTTACATCTGAGTGACACCTCCAGGTGCATCGGCAGTTAACTTCTACTGATGCCTCTAAGTTTCAAATAATGCTTGCTCATATTTGCATCAATAATTCAAAACCATGATTTGTACAAGGTTTTAAAAGATTTCATCTTAAAGCTTACACAATGGCAAGCTCAACTGCATTAATATTTGACTTCTGTCTAGTGCAGATGAGCATATATTAACTGTTGTTTTTATGATATTAATTTATATATATATAATTTTCACATTTTTCTAAATATCTCAACAACCAAGTAACACAGACAGAACTCCTTAGCCTCATATAAAAGCTCTCAGCTAAATGAATAAAATGCTCCTGACTGTATGTGTTTAACTTTAGTGGTTGTTGACATATTGTAAGTTGTTTACAAAATATTAAAAATGTAATAGTTACTCTGTTTACTGTGACTTATAAAACTCTGATTAAGACTTAGAACCTAAAGAATACTACCACTATAAAACTAGTTTGTGCTGAAGAGTTTGCCATAACCCCTATGGTTGCAGAGATATGAACATTTGTTTGAAATGTGAGGACATAATTTGATTCTGTCAAAAGGCTTGGGCTCCACCCATTTTAAAGTTACAGTGCAAACTTCCTGAGCTCCATTAGAGTGAATGAGTTAAGTTTAACGTTTCAGTCAATCATCCTGATGTGTTTGCGTGTAATAAACTACTTGAACACCCAGCCTCATCATCTTATTGAATACACAAGACGAGTGACATGGTGTCAGAAGCCGCATGTTTAAAATGATGTGGTGCCAGAAAGAGGTCCTAAGCAAAACGTCTTCAAGACCATGAGGTGCACAGTTACAGTTGGAGGAATATACAGGAGTGAATAATCTCTGCTCAAATGATTCACAAACAGGTCAGAAAAACAAATCCATGTACTAAAACTCATTTAAATGATTTTTTACTCAACAAATATAAAATGAAGCATTCAAAACTTTCAAAATTACTTTCTAATTAAATGAAGTGTTCAGAACTAAGATATATTGATAAAAATACTCAAAATACTTGCAAAAGTGCTTGAAATAACTTCCAAATCACATAAAATGCATACAAAAGGGAAAACAGCCATATTTTTTCACTATGTGCTTCTTTTTCATATTAACCAAAGCTATTCAAGATATCCGAGGTGTGCAAATTGTCTGCAAGTTTGTGCAGTATTCCAGTACAGTTATTTCACAAAATACAGTAATTTAAAAGGGACTGTGATGCAGTTGAATATTTTTTCATGTATCTGGTATACATGTGTGTTCATTTAAACATAATTACAAAAGCATTTTGTTGGCATGGCAGAAGGATTTTGCAGACCTGGTCCACTAATATTTGATAATAATGGGGCTGAAAAGTGGAGAGTGTTTCAGCAAGAGTATATTTTCATTCTGGCTGCTTTTTCTGACAAAGACGCACATACAAAGGCATTTATTCTGCTTAATTTATCTGGTTCAGAAGCCATCAAAAGGGAGTGTTGTGTATATGCTGTGTATGCGAGGGAGGGGGAAGACTGCCATATTGTGGTACCGGCTGAAACGTGGGAAGACCCTGAGTGCTTAAAACATAAATTTAGAGAAATGTGTAACCCCCAAACAAATATTGCAATGAGAGGGCACATATTTTGCACAAGAGATCAAAAGCCTGGTGAAACCTTTGCAGCATTTATAACTGACTTCAGAAACAAAGCAAAAATGTGCAGATTTGGTGATTTAAGAGATGAGTTAATAAAAGATAGGCTTTGACGCAGTGAGAAATATTTTGCTTTGAGACAGTGATTTAACTTTGAATAAGGTCATAATGATTTGTCAGATATATGAGGTCACAGAAAAGCACACAAATATGCTCACAAATAAGAAATGCATGCTTCCAGTGCCTTCCAGTGCTTATGTTGATAGTATGTAGCATGGTATTAAAAGATACAACCCTAATGGCAGTACGATGCCCTGGGCCTCCCTAGCAAAATCCGTGGTTGCTTTAATGAAACCCAGGGCCTTTATAGCAAATTCCAGGGTGTCTCCAGTAAAATCCAGAGCATGCTCAGTGAAGCAGAGGGGTGACTAAGCAAAACATGTGGCAAGCCTCATAGTCAACTGTTGTAATTGTGGAGATACCAAATAGAAAACGCACCAAACAAGCCTGTATACAAACTCCATTTATTGCAGTAAAACACACCAAGATTAAGCTCATTCATCTTTCACACAGAAGACTTCATCAGAAATGGAGTTCGTATACAGGCTTGTTTGGTGCATTTTCTATTTTGTTCCTGGTCTTTTGTTATTCGCACTGCACCAGATATTTGGATGTAATTGTGGAGGTAGCCATGAGCCCAAAAGAGAAAAGTGCTTAGTTTTTGGTCAGCAGTGCCACACATGTAAAAAGTGGAATCATTTCCAAAGGTTCTGTAAATCCAAAGGGGCACATTCTTTTATTGAAAAAGTGCATTCAAAGAGGCAAGTTGATCAATTAGAAAGCTGCCACCCTACTTTTTATGTTGATGGCATGTCAGTGCTTGATGAAACAGTCAATGCAGTAGATCTGTGGGCAAAGAATGAAGTATTTTGTACCCGCTTCTGATTAATTGGAGACCTGTACAGCTCAAAGTTGATACTGGTTCAAAGAGTAATGTTATGTCAATGGAAATGTTTGCCAAAGTAAGAGCTGGTGAGAAGCTTGATCTTGCAAAGTGTGCAAAGCTTGTTGCTTATGGTGGTGAAGAAATTCAAACTGAAAGCTCAGTAGTGCTTTCATATTACTCTGCTGGGAACAGCTATGACCTGCAATTTTACATAGTCAAGTGACATGTGCAATCATTGTTAGGCCTCAAAGACAGTTTGAAAATGGGACTGCTTTCATTTAATGCAGAAGTCCACCATGTAAGCACATGTAACAATGAAAATTTCACACAAACTATTTTTTCTGACTATGCTGATCTTTTTGAAGACAAGTTAGGCAAACACCCAGTTCTGTACTCCATGAAGTTAGACCATGAGGTAAGCCCAGTTATCAGATCAGCATGGAAAGTTTCAGTAGCCACGCAGAGCAGAGTCAAAGCTGAGCTAGACAGAATGGTGCATCTAGGAGTAATTTTTCCAGTAGAAGAACCAACTGAATGGATATCTTCCATGGTGGTAGATCATAAGAAAAGCTCAGATGATATTTGGAATATGTATTGATACAAGAGATTTGAACAAAGCACTAAAACAACCTCCTCATTCAGTGGGTACAGCCAAAGAAGTTGCTGCTCTTATGCCAAATGCCACTGTTTTTTCTGTCCTGGATGAAAAAAGTTCATTTTAGCAAATTTTGCTTGACTGATCATCTTCATTGCTAACCACTTTCAGTAGACCATTTGGAAGGTACAGATCTGATTTGTGATAAATTTGGCCAGTCAAGTCTTTCAGTGTGCAATGGAGAAAATTTTTTTCTGGTTATCCATGTCCTATATTAGGAACAAAAATGAAAATTGCCGAGTAAAGCACTCTGTAATATTCACAGTCAATGTAGAAGCATAAAAACAAGAGTGCACCAATGGCTGTGTTAATTCAAACGTATCACAAAAACGAACAGCTACAGCTGGTTTACCATTTATTGTAGAAAACAAAACAGGATCCAAATGGTGTAGTAAGCGCTTTCACGTCCAATAATGACGCTTCATCAGACTTCATGAAATACTCAAAAACTGCACTCTTTATATACAACTTAAATCATGTGCTAAAATGAGTTAATTGCAAACAATTAAGATAATCAAAATTCATCAAGGCTGAGTTCAACTCATACATTGCTGAAACACATAAAATGCAGCTTATAAATATAAAGACATCATTTAAAAACTAACATATGAAAAAATAATAAAACAATGTTGCCTAAATACAATATACACAAAATTAAAAACTAGTGTTTTAAAGGTCGTGTTGCCAAGTATGGCTTCAATGTTATCTTCTCATTCAATCCATGGATGTGTGCTTGCAACCTCACCACCCATCTATTTTCTAACTATTCTAATTTATTTTTAAATTTACCTAACCTATGTGTTCTGTGAAATTTCTCCAATACTTTAAATTTAAAAGAATGTCTAAGTCCACTATCAAGAATGTGTTGAGCCAGAGCATTATTTGTATTTTCTTTGTGTATAGCATATATATGCTCTCTAATTCGCTCTCTCAGTGTCTTATTAGTTTTACCCACATAGAACTTAAAGCATTCTTGACACTGAGATAAGTAGACTACATCTGTAGTCCTACAATCTGCATAACCTTTAAACCTATATACATGTCCAGTAATGGGGTGTTCAAAAGTTTGATGAATATATATATATTGGCACTGATTACATGAACGACAAGGAAATGTACCTACTCTATTGGACATATTAGGCTCTGTTCTAGTATTGTCATAGCATAAAATCCTTTTGAGAGATTTCATATTTTTATATGTTATATTGGGTTGGTCAGTCACTAGCTCTCTAATGTGATCATCATGCATAAGTAATCGCCAATTGTTACTAATACTATACACAAAGAAAATTTCATCAAGTCTGATGAAGCATCATTGTTGGACGTGAAAGCGCTTACTACACCATCTGGATCCTGTTTTGTTTTCTACAATAAATGGTAAACCAGCTGTAGCTGTTCGTTTTTGTGATACGTTTGAATTAACACAGCCATTGGTGCACTCTTGTTTTTATGCTTCTACATGTCCTATATTAGCTGATGATATTCTTGTGGGAGGCAATGGTGAAGTTGAACATGATGGCAACCTCAAGAAAGTTCTGGAACATGCTCGTGAAGTGAATCTTAAGATAAATCCTCAGAAATGCAGGCTCAGGCTACAAGAAGTTACTTATGTAGGTCATTTTCTTACTAGTTCAGGGTTACAACCAGAACCTTCCAAGCAAGCTGCAATTCTTGAGATGCCAGCTCCAGACAATCTCACTTTCTTACATTTTCTTGGCATAGTCAAGTATTTGGGCAAGTTCATTCCAGATTTGAGTGACCTTTCAGCACAGTTAAGAAAGCTGTCATGCAAAGATGTAACTTGGTCCTGGTCAGGACAGTACCAAAGAGCATTTGATGTCCTGAAGTAGAGAATTGCCAATCCAGCCACCTTAAGATACTATGATATTCACAAACCTGAAACTCTTTCTTGTGATGCTTCAAAAATTGATCTTTGTGCAGTCATTCTTCAAGAGGGCAGAGCAGTAGCCTATGCATCTAGAACTTTAAACCAAACTGAGATGCAATATGTTCAGATAGAGAAAGAACTCTTGGCAATTGTGTTTGCATGTTCAAAGCTCCACGATTATATTTATGGCCGATCTATTCAAATTGAGACAGACTACCAGCCCTTGGTCATTATTTTGCAAAAGCCTAGGCACACAGCTTCTGTGAGATTGCAACGCATGATGCTGAAGTTGCAAAAGTACAATTTTCACTTGGTTTACACACAAAGCAATCTTTTTTATCTTGCTGATACTTTATCCAGATTGCTCAGAAAAAACACTGAACACCATGACAATGAGAAATCTGATTATGAAGTCATGGAAGTGAGAAATATTTCTTCCACACATCTTGATGGGCTTAGAACTCACACAGCTTCAGATCCAATTCTCCAGAAGCTCAACCACTTTATCTGTCGATGATGGTCGTCAAAGTAATTTTGTTTACCACCAGGTGTGCAACAGTATTTTCCTTACAGAGATGGGATTTTGATGGAAGATGGTATCATCATGAAAGGTTCAAAAGTGATTGTTCCAAAATCCTTGCGACAAGAGTATATTAAAATCTTGCATCGTGGCCACCCAGGGACTGATTCTACCAAAAGAAGGGTGAGAGGACTAGTATTTTGGCCTTCTATGTCAAAGGATATTGAGAAAGAACATTGAGCTTGTTCTGTTTGTAATAGTAGTAAACTGCATCAGCAAAAAGAGACACTTCAGCTAAGCCAGATTCCTGAACTACCTTTGTTGACAGTAGCTGTGGATATTTTCAAATGGAATGGTCATTATTACTTGGTGTTAGTAGACTCTTATTCAAATCGGTTTGAGATTGACATACTTCCTAACCTGACATCCAATACCATCATTACAAAGTTGAAGAGACATTTTTCTGTCCATGTTAGTCCACACAAAGTAATTTCTGACAATGGTGCACAGTTTACAAGTCAGCAGTTTAAAAGATTTGCTGAAACGTGGGACTTTTTTCATGTTGTGTATAGTCTTGAAGACCCACAATCAAACAGCCTGGCTGAATGTGCAGTTCAAAGTGCAAAACAGCTGCTGGAAAAGTCTAAATGTGATAATACTTATGTTTTTCTAAATCTGCTAAATCTCAGACAAATACCTCGTGAGAATCTTCTTGGTTCACCTGCCCAGAAATTAACATTGAGACAAACCAGAACAATACTACCAAACAGTAAGAATTTGTTGGCTCCAAGTGCTAAAAACAACAAAGCGGTAAAAGCTCAACTCCTGAAGAAGTGTTTGTCCCGAAAGTCCTACTATGATAAAACCAGCAAGCCTCTGAATCCATTAAAAAAAGGAGAGATAGTGAGGATGAAGACAGAAAAAGGATTTAACCTAATAGGACTTGTGAAACATTTGTTTGAAGAACCAAAATCATACATCACTGAGTTGCAAGACATGGAATTCAGGTGGAATTGGAAACATTTACTACTGGTGTCTGAGCCAGAGTTGCAACACTTTGCTTGTAACAAAGACTCTAATTCTTAGAGTTATGTGTCTAATGTTCCTGTTCCAGAGAACATTTTCACTGGCTGTTCCTGTTCCTGAAACTATCCCTGAAAATCCTCAAGTAGAACATTCCCCAGTGACTGACCTGTTGCTAAACTCTGTTCTAATTATTACATTACCAGATCAGGTCGTATCTCAAGACCTAATACTAAATACATGGCAACCTGGACATGACTGTTATTGTTTGTATATTTATATCTGTATAATATGCATGCTTATCCAATTGTCATTTCGTTGCAGGACAGAATAGTCAAAAAGTGAGGATGTAGCTCAGAGTATGTGTTGTATCTTTAAGAACCACTCCAGTTAGTGAGCATGTGCATATAAGTACTGAGCATGTGCAAGCAAGAGTTCTATTTTGAGTGAGCAGCCAGAGTGAAAGCATGCATATGTGTGTAGTGCCCAGTGAGTTAGTTCATTTAAGTTTAATATTTCAGTCAACCATCCTGATGTGTTTGTGTGCAATCAACTACTTAAATGAACACCCAGTCTCATTGTCTTATTAAAATCACAAGACGAGTGACACTGGTTTAGCTGAAAATATTCAAGTATCAGGCATCTGCACTTCTAATATAAGACCAATGCTGAGTTTAAAGAACCTAATGCTGCAGAAAAAAAGACAATAGAATTAATCCTGTCTTGAGACAACTTCTTTGTTATCACATTGCTTCCTTCAGTTTTTATTCACTAGACTGTCTAATTAATAAACCTGGTCAGTTTGTCTGCACTTGTTTTCTTTACCTCCATTTAGTCCCTCAGGTATTGCAGTAACACCAGTCAGTTTGCTGGTTCTAATCCAGACCCTGTGTAGATAGTAACTTTCTGCACAGGTGCCCTATCCTTCATGGCCTGATGCAGGGGGTGCAGTTTACTCTTGTTGGGAACGTATTATCCGCACTTCATTGCCCTTCTCTATTACTATTTTCTTCCTTCTTTGTCTTTGTTTTAGGCTTCCATCTTGCATGCACATTTGAGTTGCACTCTAAATGTTCAGATTCAGCTAGATTCTCTTCAGAACTGGGGTCAACTGCCTCCATTTATTGGACCACCTTGTTGTCTTTTTTACACCACAGGCTTGGTAATGGCCCAAAAATGAACAGAGGTCGTATGCTGAGAAGAAAGTTTTCAGAGACCTTATCAGTTTTTCCTTGCTGCTGTCTATCTGACCAGCTTGATATCATAAGCTCTACAAGACATTTAACAAAATAAACAAATGCTTTGCCTTGAAGAACCACTGGTCTACACATTACTTCTGCTTCTTGCATAGTGGATTCATTCTGTACTCAGCAGACAAATGCCATGTTCAACAGGAATCCCAGCAGATTCTAAAAACAGCTTTAGACAGGCTTCTTCACAAGCTGTCTGCTCGTATTAATACATTTTACACAAACACACACACACACACACACACACACACACACACACACACACACACACACACACACACACACACACACACACACACACACACACACTCACACACACACTCATATATGTATATATGTATATGTGTGTATATATGGAGCCATCGATACACACACACACACACACACACACACACACACACACACACACACACACACACACACACACACACATACACACACTTCCACTCATGTATGTATATATGTATATGTGTGTATATATGGAGCCATCAATACACACACACACACACACACACACACACACACACACACACACACACACACACACACACACACATGTATACATGGCTCAGTGTCTTAGATGATGTAGTTCGAGCCCTACAAGCTGAGATGTTTTACTGCTGTTGCTCCACTCTGTCATGTCTGGCTAGCTTTTGGTATACAATACACTAGGTGGCTCAGTCTCATGACAATCAATGAGCCCTTAGCCAGATAATGTAATTTGTGCACTTGTTTTGGTCTGCCTGAAACGTGTAAGCTTTGCACTCTAAATCTTCCAGCATCCTAGTTATATAGGCTGTCTTTTACCTAATATAGGGCCACTTCAGGCTGTTGATGTTACTGAGGCTCTCTGATCTCTTCATCATGCCTTTCTTTGCTAAAATTAGCGCTATAAAAAGATGCTGCTGTCAACAACATCTTCGCACTTATGGCAAGGCTGTCTCTGTTGGTCTAGGTATTTACAAACATGTCTGCAGTTGTGCACGGTGTCTTGCGGTAAGAACTCACTTGCAGACTTGCAGCAGTGTTGCTGGGTTTGAGTGATGTCTGTTCACATGACCCCACTGCATATTATGGCTCACTGCAAGGAAATGCTTTCCATTTTGGACTTTATCTTCCTCTGTTACCAGAACTGCATATGTAAGTATTCCTCACACTTGGTGTCCACACCATCCCCCTACCAAAAGGAACTTTTCATATCTCATCTTTGGACTTATAACATTTCTTCTAAGAGCACTTTTGTTAGTTCTTGCAACTTATTACTAGTTAATTGCATACTTTACAGTACTGCATTTTATTTTGGTACTTGTGTTGTGTGATGATCATTTTCTTTATTTAGTTACTATAAAAATGCACTTGTTATCAGACTTTTTATTACTTTGCACATTTGCTGAGTAGTGCTTTTTTTAAAGGGGGCCATATTAAAACAGTGCACATTGAGTTGCAATATCTTCAGGGAAAGAAAAGTGTTTAGACAAGTAAAACAGGCACATTATACATTTTAAATATTACTGTCAAGGATGTGGAAATTCCTTATGGTGTTGAACATAAAACATCTTATATATATGATTAATAGAAATGCTGAGTGTTCTAACACACACACAAAATGTGTACATTATCAAAGCAGTGATTCTTCATGGTGAAAGGCTATAAAAGAAAACACAAGAAGGTAAAATGCACTTTAGGTTAATGGTTAGTTTGCAAACTGTGGCTATATCTCCAAAACAATGCAGGATGTTGTTGCTGTTGTTTCAGGTATTGGACATGTGAAAATGTTTGAATTAGTAGAAGCTAAAATGAAGGTTCTATGCACTACATATATAATATCCACTGCACAGGCCACGGTGGAGCAGCGGTTAGCATTGTCACCTCACAGCAAGAGGTTCCTTAGTTCGATTGTCAGCTGGAGTGCCTTCTGTGTGGAGTCTGCATGTTCTCCCTGTGGTTGAGTGACACTTGAAGACATGCAGGTAGGTGCATGTGTGAATGAGTGTGCCTTCCTTGAAGGTTGGGCATCAGGCTGGCACCTTGGCACCATAAAAATCCACTGCCAGTCATTAGCAGACCGGAGATCTGCTGTGGCGACCCCTAACCGGGAAAAGCTGAAAGACATTAATATCAAAGTTAGTGATTTTAATATGATGTGTATTGTATATTAAATAATGTGACTAGAGGCAAGAATGTTATTCATTATATTATGTACAGGCTTCAGTTTATTTTGAGTACTATGTATACCTTTACAGACCACACTTGGAAGGGGAAGGCTATATTAGTATCAGATAATCAGAAAAGGACAAGTAAATAAATGATAATGTGTCAGAATTTTAATGATAATAAAATAATGGACATTCCTAATATACTATATTCAGATGAAATAAAGGATAGAAGAACATAGTATGACTATACATGATTATCAGAAATAAGGTAGATTGTTAAAAAGTGGTAGAAAGAACAAATATGTTTACTGGTTCTCAATGTCAAACTTCTAACAACCTTATGAAAATTATAAGGGGATTTTAGAAAGTTAATGCAAAATGTGAGCTTATTTAAGATATATTTGACAATAAAGATTAAAGTCCATTTTATTTAAAGCTATTTTATTTTAAAGAAGAGTGCATTATAAAGAGTCTGCATGTGAAAGAAAATGCAACTGGTACAAGGCAGGGAGAACAGGTAAGAGTAATAGCTAGGAAGTTGAAAATACAGGTTATGTGACTAAAGATAAGAACACATAAAACCCAGATTTATCTGCCTTTCGTGAAATTCCTATATTTGATTCTTCCATCTTACTGAGTAAACTTAATGATAATTGGAGACTACTGTTACCAGTAACACTATTATGCCATCCATTGTAGTTATTTCTTTTGATGTGAGCATCTAATGCTTGGACATTAATTTTACTAGTCAGCCTGTCTCAGTGCAGACCCACTGAAACTTTAGTCTATTAAATGCAATTGCCATTTTATCTCGGAAAAGGGAAATGTTTTACTCTGTTATATATTAGTTGCACTACTAGCAACATAATGACATTAGTTCTGCATTATATTGACAGCCCAGGGAAATATTTTGACATAATCTGTCACTTTGCTTTTATTAATGATATATATATTCACATATTTAATAGTAGTCTGTTAACCAGGCACTTCATGTACTTCAAACTGGGTTGATCTAACACAAATGAAAGCCAAAAACATCTGTTAAATATGAAGCAAATGCATTGACATCACTGCAATAAATAGAAAAAGCCACTGCAAGAATAAATCATGAAAAACAAAGTGCTTTTTGGAAGGAGCAGGTCCCCCTCCTCTCACCTCAATGTGGAAGTTTTTGTCCCACCCTGCCATACTGAAATGTATTAACTACATGGCTGTATAACCATGGAGAACAGGCAAACATTACCTAAGTCAAAGATTATTTCCACACCCATCTGTATAGACATGGAAAAAAAGCAAAGACCACGTAAGTCAACAATTATTTCCACTCCTCTTCAGTAGTATTTTAATGCATAAAATGGTACTTTACTTCAACCACAGTTTGAAAACATAGGAAACAGAATTTCTGCTCTATCACACTTAAACCATCCAGAGTAACCCATGTAGCCACAGATCACATGCATAAAAGTCAAATTCTACACGGAAGATACTGACATCAGAGATAGTAGCTATAAGTGAATGTGGTCCAAAAAACATGATTCTGTAAAATGGCTGCAATGAAACTGCATTAAAATCACAATATAAAACATAATGAGCAAACCTGTAGGACCTTTTGTAAATGTTTCAAGCTAGAAACTGCTGCCCTGTGACTGAGAGAAAAGTGTACCTTTTCTTTTGCATATTTTTATCAATAAAATCATTATTTATTTTCTCCAAACATTTTTATTAAATTTTCACATATGACAAAGCCAATATTACATTTATATAAATGAAAAACATGCAAAATTATACCACTTTAGTTGCAAACAGTTTACATCACAGACACCATTGAAACAACTGTCATTGCAAACATTACATATCACTTATAAACTATCCAGTCATTGACAGTTAAGCATTATATGGCTCATTCAAAACCAGCCTCTTAAACCTCTTTCCTAATCTGCATATATTGTTCCACAATTCCCATTTTTTTCCTATGTAGTTTGCTCCTTCCCTTTTCTAAAGATCCCAGTTCTAGTTGTTTTATATCTGTTATTGTGTTCCCTACTTCTAGTAAAGTTGGTCTAGACAATGATTTCCATTTTTTAGTAATTGTTTTTTGGCAGACACTCTAATTAGACTCAGCAAGGCTTTACTATGTCTAGGCAATTCCGATTTTGCAGCATAACTCAAAAAAATCATCTTCCCTTTCAGTCCAATCCACTCACCCAACATCTCCGAAAGAGCGGTCTACAGGGAATCCAAAAAGTCTGCCAGCTCATTATACTCCCAAAAATATATTCCCAGCTACCCCTTTCTTGTCCATCATACCTGCAACATTTGCTATCCACCTGAGCAGAAATTCTCTGGAGTCTACTTTGGGTACAAAAATAGCTATGTAAACACTTCCAGGCAAATATCATAAATCTTCTAGACTTTGTTGCATATTTGGGAGATATACATATATCCTCCCCATTATCTCTTTGTGAATTGCTTATCCGATCTCTCTTCCCAATACTTTCTAAGCTCCTTTGATTGATTTTTATAATAAAATCTTTACTAGATAATTTTAGAGCACTGATTGAGGCAGTATTAGTCAGGTGACATAACTGAAGTGGGCAATGATGAGCAGTAATGCAGTTTGATATTATATGATGGCTGCAGCTGCTTATTACTTAAAAAAAATCAGGCAACAGGTGCTCTTCTACATAATTGTTTTCCTTCCTAATGGCTCTTGCTTTGCAGTTGCTTTGTAAGCTGATCAGCTGAAGCAGATTTGATTTAGAAGAAAGGAAAGATGATGACATTCATTCCCCTTTTTTCAACATAAAATGTATATACAACAAAAACAAACCCAACTGCAGCAACCAAACAAAACTGTAAAACTGTAAAATTCCCCAAAGCAGGCAGAAGACAGCTCGATATGCAGCTAAATCCAAAAACTTGATGAACCAGCAAGTAATCGTACCAAAAAACTTTATTGCAGAGAAAGAAAGTTAGCACTTTCATGGTAATATCATACTGCTTCTTCAGACAAACATGAATGGGGACAGAATGACTTATATACAAATGACATCATCTCAAATGGCTTAACAGTCAATAAAACAAACATTCATGCAGCCACATTCTCAGCTTAAAGGCATATGAAGTAGATAATATTTACTGGCATAAAATGTGATAAAAAATAAAAAATAATAATAAAAACATTAACACAAATAAATAAAACATGAAAAATGTTCATAAATATATAAACAAACAACAATAAGCACCCTACAGCCATTTATTCCTTAATACAGGCTTAATGGGGACATGATAATTAAACCCCATAGCTAGGTGTGCCCTCAACCTCAAGATCCACTCCAACTCGACACCTCAGTATGAGTCACTATATAACCACGTTGGAGACCTGGGCTGGTCACACATAATATCTGGAAGACAAAGTTGTGTTCAGGGCCAGTAGACAAAACATGCTTCACTAAGGCACTAAAATCATATTTCTTCTTCATGCAATACGCATGGTCCCTAATTCTTTCTTTTAAGCTCCAGTTCATCTTACCAAAGTAGAATTTATAACAGCATTGACAATGTGCTAAATAAACAACATTCCTGGTGGAGCAATCAGCAGATGCCCTGAACTTCCACAAGTAGCCCGTGACAGTGTGCCTTAAGAACCTGGACTCATCTATAAACTGACAAAAATTGCATTTATGACATTTAGATGTACCCATCAAAACTTGGGATCCAGACATAACATGTCTAGGAAAACATAACTGTTGCCTTAAATTACTGTGGTTCTTATATACAAATCTAGGGCCATATGCTAATATATTGGAACATCTGCTGTCAGTCTGTAAAATATGCCAGTTCCTGATAACTATATCTTTTACCATATTTACACCATGGGAAAATTTCAAAACAATGGGAGGACAACAATACCTATGAGATGATCTGATTGACTGCCTATACAGAGCAGAAAAATATGGACACGCTCTACTATCACACTCGTTGGTAATTCTGCCACAAGCTTGATCAACTTCAACCCCTGATGGCAAACTCTTTCTTCAAATCTGACAAACTTCCTTCAAAATCAGAAGTAGTACATGACAACCTCGAGACCCTGAAGGCTTGACCTCTCACGATGTTCCCAAATATATGTTGTGGATGCATACTCCGCCTATGGATAGTATAGGATAGATGAGTCTATACATTCTACGTTAGTAAGATGAACAGGAGCTTAAAAGAAAGAATTAGGGACCATGTGTATTGCATGAAGAAGCAATATGATTTTAGTGCCTCAGCGAAACATGTTTTGTCTACTGGCTATGAACACAACTTTGTCTTCCAGGTACTATGTGTGATCAGCCTAGGTCTATGAGGTGGTGATATAGTGACTTGTACTGAGGTGGTCAAGTTGGAGTGGATCTTGAGGTTGGGGGCACACCTAGCTATGGGGTTGAATGATCATGTCCCCATTAGGCATGTATTAAGGAATAAATGGCTGTATGGCATTTATTGTTGTTTGTTTATATATTTATGAATATTTTTCATGTTTTATTTATTTGTGTTATTTTTTTTTTTTTATTATTTTTTATTTTTTTATCAGATTTTATGCCAGTAAATATTATCTACTTCATATGCCTTTAAGCTGAGAATGTGGCTGCATGAATGTTTGTTTTATTGGCTGTTAAGCTGTTTGAGATTATGTCATTTGTATATAAGTTATTCTGTCCCCATTCATGTTTGTCTGAAGAACCGGTATGGTATTCCCGTGAAAGTGCTAACTTTCTTTCTCTGTAATAAAGTTTTTTGGTACAATTATTTGCTGGTTCATCAAGTTTTTGGATTTAGCTGCATATCGAGCTGTCTTCTGCCTGCTTTGGGGAATTTTACAATAAAATGTATATATTCAAATACTAATAACGTTTCTTAGCAGATATGCTCACCAAAAGATGTAAGCTAATATGGATAATCATAAATGGTGGTTCCCACTGCAACTTTAAGCATAACTATTTATTTGTATATAATAAAATAATAAAAATAATGCAATAAAATAAACAATGGAGTAGTTGTGAATATTATCATTTTAACTATGGTGGTGTCTGTTTCTCTTCATGACTCAATAGAAACAAAGTAGTTCTGCTGTCATCATGTTACAGGATCACAATGTCAGTCTGTTGACTTCTTTGAAAATGTATAAAGATATTAATTGGGTTGATGAATTTTAGTTTCTTTTTACAGTGCCCTAATTCTGCAGGGCAGTTTTATTGTCAATGCAATTATTGGCAATAAAACTGCCATGCTGACTGATATGCTGCCATTAGGTCTCTTGCAAATGACTGATAGATACTTAACAGTCATTGCAGACAAATTATCTTTAGAAGCTTAACTAAATTGCAGTATCCATAATGCCAGCAGTGACAATTACATTTTAGTCATCAGAGCAGAGACAACTGACTAAACCTGTATTGCAGAATTTTAGTATAGGACAGGGATCAGCAGATATCTACTGTTTAGTGCTGTTTGTATGACAATGCTTCCTACTTGGTGAATTATGTACTGCTTCTGCATCTATGTGCAAGTAAGTATAATAAAAGTGGAATAAACAGAAAAGGTAATAATAATAATAATAATAATAATAATAATGATAAAAGTCAACATTTTAATGGCAGTAATGATGAAGAAATAGATGAAGATTGGACACTTTGAGAGAACATTGTATTCATAACAATAATACTGAGTGGGAGACCTGTTAGCAAGCATAAACAAACAAAGAACTTGGAATTATTGAGAATTAGAATCTACAAATGGAAACAAGGTCAACTATAATGAAAGTATCAACTTACTAGAACAACCAGTAGAGTCAGAAACTAAAGAAAACCTATTTAAGCTTGTACAGGAGAATTCAAAAATAAATAGACACAGCCAAAGGGAATTATACAAAAGCTTTGAAGAGAAGTAGTATTGAGACAAGTATGGGGTAAGTTAGCATTTCCAGTAAGAGGAATAACTTATAATTTCCAGTAGTAAAGTTTATGTATATTTCAGTGTGGGGGAGGGATCAGTTTATTAATGCTGCATAAAGGAAATTAGTGTAGCATAGTCAAAGTACCACATAAAAATGGCACATTTATTTACATAAGTTGTCATTTTAGATTTGTGAGCAGTAGGTCAGATTGGTGTATATCAGTAGAACAATATTTCATGCCTACTGCTGTTAGTTTTATGGGATGTAGATAATGCTTTTTGAGTCTCAAATATCACATAATGCAGTGTTTGAACAGTACGGTAGAGGCTTGATGTCCTGTGCCAGTGTCTTTGAGGTAGTACTATAGCAAATTGTTTGCAAAGATGAAGGCTGATGCTGTATATAGAATAGCAGAGTCATCAGCATTCTCCACCAGTGACGGCACACCCAATTCTGATCATACAGATAATAAATAAAAGCTAGCAATGCACAGAGTCTTGCATTATACCAAAATGGGGAGGAGATGGCATGTTCCCATCTCACTGACAGGAATTTACCTACTAGGTATCTAAACAAATGTAAGTAGTTTAATTTCATACAAAACTACTAGAAAAGCAAATAACTGAACAACGACCAGAAAAAAGTCAGTGAGTAACAGCTCTACTTTCTTAAAATTTAATAAGCACAATCTAACTTCTCTAGTGCCTCGGTTAGTCTTTAGAGAGAAAAAAAATGTTAATAAAAAAAGAAAATATATATATAGAAAATCTGTTAATTAATACAATTAAACAATCAATCAATTATATCAAGTTTAAAACATTTTAAAGCCAAATAATAAAAAAATAAAACTGCACATCTTCTATTCAGTCCATAGAGATGTGAAAGATTGTATTCATAATCAAAATAGATTTCTTTTAGATTTCTTTTGTTTTTTTAAATTTTTTGAAGTCCAACATTTAACATGTTCCAATACAGAAACTTTCATACAATCCATATTGCCATGATGTTCATTATTAAAAAATTCTGCAATAGGACTATTCATTTTTTTATTCCTAAACATCCCTAATTTTTTTTTATTCTATCAGATAAAGCTCTCTTTGGTTTCACCAATATAATATTTTTTTTTAAAAATGATATATTATTTTCCCATACTAGAACATGAGATTTAGCTCTTGTTCTGTTAGTTTTTTTTTATTATTAATTTATTTCATTTTTTATATATATTTATAAATTGAACAATGTTACAAGGGGAAAGTTCCTATAATGTTTAATGTTAGTTATCTTCTTCTTCTTGGTTCCTTCTTACACTGTAGTAAAAGTCTTGTGTTTTTGCCTCTCTCTGTTAGATATAACCAAGTCCCATCTTAAATTGAACCAATTTCTTTTTACAAAATCCCAATTTTTTTTTTTTATATTATTATTAATGATATGGGGAAAATTAGTATACTTTAAATAAAAAAAAAATACTCTCCCTAATTGATTTATATATATTTTATTATAATATATATATATCTCTGCATTTTTTTTTTATTTTTTTTATTATATTTTTCATCAACAATTCTATATTCATAACACTTGTTGTGTTGTTTTTGTCAATAAGCGTAGCGCTGCTTTAGAAGCTTCTTCAAAGCTAAATTTGCTGTCAGTACTTAGTCTTTAATTAATTCAAAATTCACCATGTGTTATAGCTGTTAAAGTAATGACAACTACTGCCACAGGGCCTACACACAAATTTAATTTTCATTCTATATTAGTTATATATTTTTTTTTTTTTTTTTTTTTACCATTAACTGTCCAAAAATTAACTGTAAAAAAATTTTGTTGTCAATCTCATTATAAAATATAATTAAATTTATTTTAAGCCAAAATTAAAAGAAGACAAATCATAACCACCATAACATAAAAATAAAAAATCAAATAAATCTATATCAAATATATATCTATATTACATGTTTTCTAAAAGATTATTATCTATTATTTTCAAAAAATTAAATAAAAATAAATAAATAGGGGCAAATGCAGCCCCATGCAGCCCCCCCCATTTTCCATCCATACAATACAACACAAATAAAAAATTATTAATTAAATAAAAAAAAAAAAATAAAAATTCAAAAATAAATAATTTGTCATGACATTTGGAAATAAAACAATATTGCTTCCAGACCAAATTTATGAGCAATATTTGTATAAAGACTTCCCAAATATGACATACATATCTATTGTCCAACAACTATCTAACAAATTGAAATATCTTATCTCTTAAAAAAAATGATAGTGATAGGTATATGAAGGTAGTGTAACAAACATACAACAAACACATACTCATGTAACAAAAACAACAAATTATAAGTAAAAAAAAAAAATCAACATAAAATCCATATGCAGATAATGTCGACTAATTATGTATCTTTCTTGGGTAAAAATATCTCTAAACTATAAATCTTTTATTAACAATTTTTTTCTCTACATAAATTGAGTAAAATAATGTAGTCTTAAAGAATTTTATATAAAAATTCCTTAAAACTTAAGCTTTCATTTAATCAGAGAAACAAAACATCTACCTTAAGATAAGATATTAAATGCACATATCAAAATCATCATATGAATTTAGCACATATCAAAATAATCATATGAATTTAGGAAAACTAGTGTCATTATTTCTACTTATTTAATAAAAATAATTTCATTGATCCTTTGTAATTTATATTTTTTTTACTTTTTTTAAAAATTTTGTTTGAAAATTTTTTAAGTAAATAAAAAATTAAATTTTTCTAAAATATTAAGCATGTTATCAATTTTGAATATTAACATTCTTACATGGAGGTAAAATAAACTAGTGTTTTAAGACTGCTCAGCTATAAGCATTGGTCTCACCCTCAAATGCAATCACTGTCGATATCACTAACTGAAAGCAATTCATTATTAATATCACCACATTGGTTAGATACCTCATTTTTCCTAAAGAAATATTCCTTTAAATTCATTTTTTTTAACTCATGTCTTCGAGGAAGCAAGTTGGATAAATTTAAGTCCTTTCATAAGAACAGATTGCTCATTAACTACATAATCAGTACCTGTGGATAAATTATGTCCATCTACCTTTTTATGTCTCTTTGGTGTTCTGAGCTCTGCCATCCTCTTTTCCTGGAGTTTGTATATTGTCCATTGAACTTTCTCCAAAATGTTTCCGAATTTGCAGCCCTTGTAAGTCCCATTTTCCAAATCAAAATCTCTGTCTCCTTCCTCGACTGAATGCCCCCACCACACCTTTGATAGGAAGTTCTTGTTTTATACCGTTCAGAGACCGGATTCTTTTCTGAAAGGTAACATTTCTTTCTTCTTTCTTTGATAGTGGGAAAGTGAAAATTGTCCTTGTGGTCATAGTCACACAATATCTCTCTGTTTAGTTTATATTTTCCTCGATAAGTCAGTTCTTTCTCATAATTTAATTTGGTGTTAATAATAACCAAAAACTTTCTAATGTAGAATTATTGATGTAATATAAACTGACTTCTATACTACTGTAGTTTCAGCAACAACAGTTCTCTCTGGTGGTGTTATTATCTTGTTCAAATAAGAGAGAGACTCCAAACTAACTACAGCGATGTTCCATCGCTCCATCGTTTTTTAATTCCAACTCATCAGTCATCAAAAAAATCAGAAGATGGATTTTGGATTTTCTAAGTCCTAAGTAGTAATTTCCAATTCACAATATCTTTGCAAACTTTGATACATTATAAAAAAACAGATGTTTCTTTAAATATTAATTTCTCAAGCTTTGAACACAGTTCTTGAACATCAGGATTATCAGAAATTTCTGACTTCTTACCCACCATGGCAAATGGATTGCTTCTTCATTATGCCAGTACCAACATTTCCAGACACATCAGAATCTGCATTTTTATTGCCATGAGAATACTTGTCACCATTGTTCACATTAGGAACATTGTTACGTTGACTGGATTCACCATTACGGTTATGTAATTCCATACCCAATTCTCTGAAAATTTGGAAAAGGACAGAGACTCACTGGGGTATATTAATACAAAAACTATTAGAAGCAAAAAATAACTGAACAATGACCAAAAAAAAGTCAGTGTGAGTAACAGCTCTTCTTTCTTAAAATTAATATTAGCACAGCCCAACTTCTAGCAGCCACAGCCTTAAAAATGTTAACTAATAAAAAAAAACTAATAAGAAACAGTATATTAATTAATACAATTAAATGCAAATTAAACAATCAATCATTATAAACAGTTAAAAACATAATATTTAAATAAAACTCTACCAGTTACAACTCTAACAGTTACATTCCTCATTCAGATGTATTGTAATTGGAACATTGTTACGCTTGACTGATTTTTTTATTCACGGTTATGTAATTCATGCCCAAATCTCTGAAAAAGGAGCAAAAGGGCACAGATCATCACTCATAAATAATAATACAAAACTAAAAGAAAATAAAAGAACTGAACTGAGAAGAGAAAAAAAAAGTGTAGTGAGCTCTTCTTAACTAAAATTTAATGGCACAATCCAAATCTAGCCTCGGCCACGCCACAGCCTTTACAGAGTAAATAACGTTAACTAATAAGAAACAGTATATATAGAAAAATCTGTTAATTAATACAATTAAACAATCAATCAATTATATCAAGTTTAAAACATTTAAAATATTCAAATAAAAAACTAACTCTTACACAGTTACATTCCTTATTCAGTCCATGTGAAGAAAACAGATTCCTTTTGTCTCAATACATTATTAAATTGTAATGGCACATGTTCCAATACAGAAACTTTCATGCAATCCATATTGCCATCATGTTCATTATTAGTTGTTTAGTTTAATTTCATGTTTATTAAAGTGATTATAAACTTCTACAAATTGTCATGAACAAAAGAATCAAAGAAAATGCATTCATTACATTTTACAAAATTAAACAGCATCAAAGAAAATAATATAAGTGTGAAAATAATGTAAATGAGTATAAAAATACACGAATTACAAATAGTCTGTAAATGATAGTGAGTCGCAAAAAAGGAATGCATTCAAATGAAGACAAGGAATCAAATGTAATGTTTCATGATTATCATTCACAGATATGCATAAAAACAAATAACAACAGTACAGCAGACACTTGTCCCAGTGCAATCCTGAAATCAAAACTAGTGTAAAATGAAAAGTTTCCAGAACGCCAAAACTGTAGTACACTTCAACAACAAAAGTACACTCCAGCAGGCAGATCCCAGTATCCCAGTTAAGGCTCCAAGGAGTTCACTAACAATCCAAAAGATTCTGAAGAAGCAGCAATATCCATAAACATGACTTGTCAATTAGTGCCAAGCAAAGATGGGATATATAAAGCAATACCATTTTCTGAAAGGTGAACAGCTCAAATGACAGGTAATAGAGCTGGTGCCAAAGAAGTGGCCAGGCATCATGATCAAGCTGCCATAATTATAAATAAAAGATGGTCTGTGAAATGTGATGCCAATGAAAGTACTTAAGCCACTGAATACTGGCAACTATGACTATCAGATGATTAAAAAACCAGGAAAACACTACCACAACAAGCAGAATGACAAACAACAGGCATTTAAGGGACCACATTTCAAGAAGAAGATAAAGCCAATCGACATTACATCTCTATGCACACAAACAATCCAGCACCCAAAAGACATCCAAACTGGTCTCAAAAAATAAAGCAGAAATAAACACAGCACAAGCACAGTAAAAATTAGACTGAAGATACTGCAAGCCTTCATTTCTTCAATTCACAACAGAGCAGAGGTCAGAACAAAAATGAGATAAATACTCATTATCAATGCATAAGCAATGATATATCTTCTGGCTGTTACTTAAGGGCACTAGATGTCCCAGTTGGCTAGTTCATAGTCTATCATTATTTAGTACTTAACCTCAAACCTGCCCATTCAGTGATGTGGCTGTGCCCTGTGCTTCTGTGCAATGCCCTCCCATGGGAAGAGCTGTTCAGAGTAATTTCCTGAATTGGATGCATACATACCTCTTTTTGTGTTCTGGTTGTGACCTGAATAGAGATGATACCAGACTTAATGTCATGTTTTAGTTCTGTACATTATTTGTTCTGTAAATTTATGTTTGAAGACCATACTTTTTTCACATAATTTGCCTTTGAATGAAGACATAATTTATTACAAAAAAAATCCTAAAGGTTCATTTAACTCGTACACTTTTTACCTTTGTAAATCAGTGTGAGATATGTGGTACAGAGCACAACTATAATGTGCATTTTGACTGTGACTCTCTATCATGTGATGTTTTCAAATTGCTTGATGATGTCAACAATTTTTTTTGCTATCACACTCAACCCCCATACTGTTTCATATTCTTTCAGATATCAAACACCAGGTTCTGCATTCTTTTACTAGCAACCACGTTGCTTCAGCATCCCAGAAACAGTCTTTTCTTGATGTGTTCCAGCAGTTTATAACTTGCTGACATTATATACATCAATTTTATCCAGTTGGTTACTTCCTCTGTCCTAAATCATCTTGTTTATTCTACCAAACACAACAGTTCTGGACACTGAACTCCATGTTCTGAGGTACTTCACCTTCTGCTCATCTCATTACCTGTACCTCCATTTTCTTCATCTTTCCTTACTCAGATCTCTTCCAAGCTCTCCTTGACAACTGATGCTAGCATACATTTTCTTTTGTATTTCCACATTTTATTGTAAATATTCTGCACTCTCTCTCAAGTTATTTACACACGGCTTAATGCAGTTGACTAATAATCTTATTATTTGTAATTTAGAACTGGTGCTAACTACCTGTATACAGTCTGCACCTACAATTCATTAGGTTGTATAAGAAATGCCATTATGCTATCTTTTATATCTATCATAATTGTCTATTTCATTGTCAAATACCCTTTTTCAACTGAAATCTATCAAGCATATATTTACTTATAACTCTGGCCAGTGTCATGGTTGAAAACGGTTCTCTGACCATTTCATTGACGTAGTCAATAACCTAGACAATAAATGGAAAACAAAATAAATATTGCTACATGACAGAGCTGGAAGAATGGAGCACTGCTCCAACTTAGGTACTGCAATAGCTTTCTGAACCATGGAATATTAGGTTTCCTTTTCAGGGTTTTACATTGCTGTCTGTAATATACAGCTGAAAACTCACAAATGGCTTATTTGTACATCCTTCTCTCATACATGATTTTATTTCATTTGTGACTTATTTTGTTCTTATGATTTATCAGAATGCATTTTGCTGGGGTCTCCAATTCCCTTTTTTCATGTGGTTTGCCATAGCTAGACCCAACCTCTGGACTGAAATACTTTCCATCAGTTATTCTAGGCAGCTTATGTGTATAACTTGCTTATTATTTTGGCTAAGATATCTTTTGTCCAGGGGACAGACAAATTATTTTTTGTTATAGTTTTCAATTATTTCTAATACAGCACCTATTATGTCTCACAGTCACAGCTTATGAATCTGATTTTCCAATTCATTTTACTTCTATATAGTGCCATGATTCTGTTTATTGAGTTGATTTGATTGCAGTACACCTGATAAATTAATTGTGCAGCTAAGTACGTACCACCTTTACCATTCTTATAAGAAGTGCAGTCTGGGTCTGAACTATCTGCAAACAGCTAAAGTTAAATTTGAGTATGTGTCTACCTGTTTAAGCCAGTATTCATTTTCCCCTGGAGAGCACTCTGCTTTGGCTTGTAAGCAGCCCCCCCCCCACGCACACAGACACTCATCTTCCACTTTCTCTCTTATTCCCTTCTGTTAACAAATAGTATCCATAACTGATCAATACTGTGTGTTTGTTAAACTGAGACCACAGTAGCCTACTGATACAAGGCTATCCTGTTTTTCCACCTGAGAAATGGTTAAGAAATGACTTACAGTTTCAGAGCAGTCATTGGTCAATTGTGATTGTTTCTTAAACACAAACTTGTCTTTTCTTTGGCTCATTAGCAGCAGTACAAAAGAACTGCCTGATCACACCCTTGTTCTCCCCTCCTCCTTCCCTGTTTATTACCTTAAGACAATCCCAAAGTTAATAAATATTACCTGTGGCAGGCACCATTTTTAAAACTACAACCACCCTTGTCACTATCATATGTTCATTTATCAGTTAACTCTATTACCTGATTGTTTCCAGCCCCCTCATAAGAGCAACTAACAGGGTCTCTACCAACTTTGCTCCCCACCCTGCCTCCTATTCCCTCCCGCCCCCAGTGGTCCCACCTTTATTACACTCACAAACCCCTCCCATCTTTCCAATACCCAACCACAGAGTTAACCCAACACTACCTCCTCCATCTTCCCACTACTATCACACCTCCTCAACTAACATGTTCAAGCATACCTTTCCTATGCTCACTGCATGCACTCTACTTGCATATCTTACATCCTACCAAAGCTCCATCATTCCCCCACTCAACCACTACCACTGAACTACTACTCACACCACCACTCATGTCTCACCCTCACTTAGCTCCCCTCCCACCAACTCAAGAACCATCCCTATGCACCCCCCACATATTCTACCAACTATATTACTCAAACATAAAGCATCCCTACAACTTAACATAGTAACCCTCCCACCATACCTATTACCCACAGAGCACAATCATAAATTTTCCCTTATAAACAAACATATTCAAAAACTGAGAAAACTAATAACCTCATGCATATCAAAACTAGCCCTAAGTGGAAACATCCACCCCAACCCTGGCCCTACCATCTCCAACCCCAATCCTCATAATCAGACTAGAAACCACAACTTCTCCCATATTACAGCCAATAGAAAGCCAAGTGACTTCCTTCTACTAAGCCTAAATATTAGAAGTATATCCAACAAAGTCCATGAACTCCATGCCACCATAGACTTGTACTCCCCAGATATAGTCATCCTGACAGAAACCTGGCTAAAACCTCACATTACCAGTGAGCAAATACTCCCTACCAGTTACAGCATACTAAGAGTAGACCGGCTAAACAAGAAAGGAGGTGGTGTAGCTATAATATTTAAACATCATCTAAACATCCATATCTTAAAATCATCAGCTCCACAAATAGGCAATGAAGAAATAATATATACCAACCTCAAAATAAACCAAAACAAAACCATTAACATAATTGGATGCCACTTCTCACCTGGCCAAAACTTCCCTCCACTAGAAAACCTCCTCAGCTGGTCTACCCACCATCTAAACTATCATTTTAGGTGATTTCAATACTGACTGGCAATCCTGTTCTGGCAACCATCCAACCCATCATGTAAACCTTCATGGTTTCACCCAACTAGTCCAGTCGCCAACCAGGATAAATAAAAACTCCAGCAAGCACACTACCCTGGATTGGATACTAGTCAGTAAGAGACCCCAGTCATATATAACAGGCTGCTTATCAGATAGCCTCAGTGATCACTCCCCAACATTCCTACTCAAAAAATACCTATACCAAGTTAAACCTGTCATCTACCATCAAATACGTAAAAAACTAAACTTTAACCCACTCACATTCATCTCATCCTTCAAAGAATGTAACTGGCATCCTCTAAAGTACCTCAGTCTTGATAACGGAGTTGAATTTTTTAATTAATACCACCTTTCTGAGCATCCTTAATTACCATGCCCCCATAAGACTTTCCAGAACCAAAGCACAACCCTCCCCATGGCTACAGAAAACCAGTAAGTTAGAAATGAAAACAGGGATAAAGCCTGGGAGCACTAGCGCAAAACCAAAACCCCCTCAACTAGACAGAAATTCCTAAAACTATGCAATAGAGTCAAAAAGCTAATAAAACAGGACAAATTCCAATACTACCAGTCTGCCCTAGACTCCTCCCAACACAGCCCCAAGCAATTCTGGTCCTCCATAAAATCCATCCTCCACCCAGGTAAAGTCAGTACCCCCTCCTCCTAACATCCCTCACTCCTTAGAAAATATTGCTACTTCATTCAACACACACTTCACAGAAACCATACTATCACTAGCTAAACAACACAACCCCCCTCCCCTCCAACCCACACCTTAAACTAGTAATCTCCCCACTGCCTTCTCTTTTTTTCCTGTACCTACCTCCAACATAAAAAACTCTTAACTAAACTTAAGCCCACCAAATTAGCAGCAGACAACCTCCCAAGTGAATACCTACAAATCACAGCTGATGCTCTGGCCTACCCAGTATCCATCTTGATTAACTGATCTCTGTCAGAAAGTTATGTTCCCACACTGTGGAAAGTATCACATATAATTCCCCTCCACAAAGATGGACCCTCCACAGAACTAACCAATTACCACCCCATAGCTATTCTCTCTCCACTCTCCAAAATACTAGAGAGATGCATATACTCTCAGGTCTCAGACTACCTCCTTACTAACAACCTCCTTTCCAATACTCAGCATGGTTTCCAACCAAACCATAGCACCACCACTGCCTTACTCTCCTTTACTAACAGTATCCTTCAGCATAAAAACAATGGCTATCTCGCCTCTGCTACTTTCCTAGACCTATCTAAAGCATTTGACATGGTCCCACACAAACAACTTATCTCTGTCCTCAATAACCTATCCTTCTCTCAATCAGTCATCAACTGGTTTCAGAGTTACCTGTCTGACCGCCAACAATCCGTTGTATGGCAGAATGACATATCTCCCCAACTACCTGTCTCCATAGGGGTTCCCCAAGGAGCCATCCTTGGACCCCTACTCTTCTCTGTTTTCACCAATAATCTAGCCTCTGCCATCAAACATGGCACACAAATACAATACGCAGATGACTCAACCATCATCTGCTCAGCCCAGTCCCTACCCAAACTGCAAAAAGTCACACAGGAAGCCTTTTCCTCTGTTGAAACTTGGTTATCCGATGCCCAATTAATACTCAATCCAAACAAAACTAAACTACTCATATTCCAACCCACCAAACATACTCAAAACAACTTTCACTTTAACATCACAGCAAAAGACAACACCACTGTATACCCAACTGAACACACCAAATTGCTAGGAGTGGAAATAGACAATAAACTAAAATTTGACATTCATATATCCATGACCATAAAAAAAGTCCACAAAAAAACTAAGAGAGTTATACAGAAATAAGCAACTTCTCACCAAAGCAGCAAAGATTTCAATAGCAAATTCCCACCTTATCTCCACCCTACTTTATGCCTCTCCAATATATATCAACCTAAGGCAATGCGATCTAAACAAGCTAGAGACCTGCTGCAACAAAATCGGCAAATTCGCCACAGGGGCATCCTACCGTAGTCACCACTGTCTCTCACTTGCTGAACCGGGCTGGCTTGAACTCCCTCACCTCCTTCAATGGTATCAACTCTCACTCACCCACAAATTAGTAAACCATCCACTAAATGTCCCATCCCTCCAGAATCTACTCCAACCCTATTGCACCACTAGACCACTAAGATCCAGCAACAAAAATCACTTGCAAACAAAAGTCACTTGCAGATCACTAAAGCCAATAACTCTGCTGGTGAAGCACTATTCTCTTGCACCATAGCCAAATTATGGAACTCCCTCTCACCCACAGTTACCTCCATACCATCATGCACCCACTTCAAAACTTTAATAAAAGCGCACCTAAAAACATGCTGGCTATGCCCTTGCAACTCCCACTCTAATATCACCCACCCCATCCAACCACTACCTTTCTTTCCACTCCACTAACTACCTTGATTATAGCAAGCTCAGATGCTCATAAGCCTAGTACTTATTATACAGCAGGAACTTTCTTATTGTAACATTTGTTAATGTCTGTTATATACTTCACAGATAAAGATTCTAGTTGTCTACTGATGTACTATGTTCTTCATCTGTAAATATGTTGTAAGTAATTGCTATGTTAAATTGTTAATCGCTATGTAATCCAGTGTAACTACTGTCTGTTTATTTTAACTGTGGAGCTTTTCTCCCCATGCCTCCTCTGAAAATGGACCTATGTCCAGTCGTAAACTCCCGGTCAACAAATGTAAATGAAACAAATAAATATAAATAAAATAAAAAGTAGAGGGCCTGACATGTTTTTGATCATTTAAGTGACTGAGATCAATTCAACATATTCAGAATGTGACATAATGGATTATGCAATAGAATTGCAATCAATTATTTTCTTTTCTTATCAGTGACCTTATTTATTGGATCACAGTATGCTGTTTTCAGCATCCAGTTACCATCCCTTATGTACACATCATCAAAGTAGCTGGGATTATCATAATCTGTGATATAATTCTGACTTTTAATTTGAACTGCTTGCAGTACACATTGGAGGATTGCAGGTATATCATTCATCATTAAGACTACTGACTTTGTCAGTTTCATTATATGACTTAAGGAGAACTCTTTGTTTATCATACACATCTGTTTATGTATTCCGATGCTTCATGGTTAGATGTGCCTGCTGCATGCGCTTTCATCATTTGCATAAATTCTATGCAGACAAAATTATCCCTGGTGGTGGCTCATCAGACAACAAAACAAAGCACAGAAAAAGACAATCAAAGATTGCAACAGGCACAATCAACTACAGGATTAACCTGTTCAAAAGCAGCATATTGTTTAAAGGAGTGAAGTTAGGACAGGATGTTACCACTACAAATTGGGCACTGCAATCAAGAACAAAAAATATGCATTGTGGGACTGTCTAGCAGGATCAGTTTTCTGCAGTAAATGTCAGGCTGTGGAGCTACAGGCATGCATTTCTGAAGTCTTTCCACGGGTGAGTACAGTTCAGTGATCACTGCTGCGCTTCTCCACAGATGTGATGTTTATGCTTGCACATTCCTAAATTGTAGTTAAATGGTCAATCACAGAGTCCAAATGGGCAGACAAGAGTCACAGTGCTCAGAACCACTTCACTGCTGTGCATCAGATGACTTACAGGACGGTGATAAAAGTGGACAGGAGACTAGAGGGACAGGGAAGATAACTGGCTGCAAGTAAGCTAATAATTATGTTAGAGATAAAATGAGTGAAACCAGAGAGCTCTGAAATATGCAGTGGCTTTTGTACTTTAAAACACTTCAGTTTGCAGACCATATTCAAAAAGCAAGTTGTTCCATGATGCTTTTTTCTTTTGATAGCTTTCCTGGTTTTCTAACCAATCTCGTTTCATTTCCAAATGCTCAGTGATTGTAGAGGATTGTTATTCTACTGACATTTTTTAATGTCTCTGATTTTTGCCGTGTCTCACATAATCATACTTCTTGTGGTTTAGAAAATGCACATTGATGCAAAGCTTGTTGGTCTATTTAAATTTTTACCATCCATGATTGTGCCACATCATAGTTGTGCCCTATCCAATGCATATTGTGATCTTCTGGTAAATCACTGAAGATTACAGTTTCCCTCGTCTTATGCCTGTTGATATAAACCCCATTCCTGTATTAACTTAAGTGAATTAAAAAAAACTTCCCGGATAGATTATACTGGCATTTGTTTTGATGTAAGAGAAACCAGCACTGCTTTCTTGACAGTGGCTAACGCATAGTCCAGTGTTCTCCATTATCATCAACTAGTTTTCCTAACACTCTCAGTTTGGGCCCTGTCTTTCTTTGGGGTGGCATCCCTATCTTCAGACTCTTCACTTTTAGTTACTGTGGCCATGACAGCAAAAAAGCCCATCACTTGTGGGTGGAAATTTCTTGAATGATCACTGGTTTATTGATGGACAGATTTATCAGGCTGGGCTGCAGAGGTGCATGCAGTATGATTACGTGTGACTGCATATCCTTTGCGACTTCCCACTAGTAATTAATACTGACACATAGCAGCTCAGTAACATATCACTAGTAGTAGTACCTATCCTGGTGTTTATCACGTGGATGCCTCCTCCCCTTGTGCAAAGTTTCAAGAAAGAACTATTAGTAAGGTGTATGCTCTGTCTCCTCTCATACCTGAATCTTTATATTCTCCATCTCTTCTTTTCTCCTTTCTTTCTTTCTGCTGGTGTTTATTGTTTTTTTTTTTCTCTATTCTTTTAATGATGCAGAAAGTTTCATTTTCACCTTGATTATGCACACACTTGTGATGTTGCTCTTTGCACTGAGAGAGAGAGAGAGAGAGAGAGAGAGAGACAATGTAGTATCCATTGTGTTTGCATAGAACAACTTCAGTCCAGGATGTTATTTTCTTTTTCAAAACCAATATTTAAAACAACTACAACATGTATCTAGTTCTTCCAATGTCAATGACACACAAAAAAATACATAAAAAGTGTAGTCTTAGAACTAAAAACGAAACATCATTAAAACCTTCAACACCCCCATAATCACACGATCATTTGATAGTGCAGTCTTCCCTTTCATGTTCCTGTTGAACCCTCATCCTGCGTCACATATCTGATAAAAATACAGTTCAATTCTTCATATTTCTGTTGTTCAACTTTTTTGAAATAAGAAACATGAAATTTGTTTAGATAAACTAGAAATTATTTTCCCAAGTTGTCGGGGGGGGGGGGTAGTTGGGATTTGCAATGCTTAAAGATCACTGACAGGAGAACAGCTACTATGTGTAAGATGCGTATCTTTTTAATCCCCCCAACCTATCTTCCCATGAATGTTAAATAGTGAGAACATAATTTTCCTGTCTCCTGGTAAATGCCCTCTAGTGGCCACTCAGATTGTTTCAGTTATTCATTTGCAGATCTTTTGGACTACATTGCAGTGCCGTACCATATATAGGCATCCTGCTCCTTGATCACCACAGCTCCCACACTCGTTACCCAGGGATCAACTTCTGTCTTTCAGCTGAACTAGACTTAAATGCCATCTATAAGCCATCTTAAAGAGTGCAACAGACACAATTGCCGGTGTGTGTTTGTCAGCAGTTCTCTGTATAATCTTTCCCCATTTCTTTGTCAGGTTATTATTTTCTCTGTTGAATTTCTGGTAGTTGTTATTCAGTTACACTGTTTCCTTGAGAAAATGTTCATTATTTTCATACGCTTATCTGTGATGCATTTTTATTATGAATGTTGTAATCGGAAAACATAAATAAAACTATGCAAAAAAAAAAAAAAAAACAGAGTAAAGACCCTCATATGCAGCCATCCGCATTCCCATCTGGCTAATACAAAGCTATGACACATCTGCTAGTTGTGCATGAAGCTGTGAGTAACATGGGGCATGAACACACACACTCCTGATCTGCTTAAAGATTTACATAGGCTGTGGTTATACTAAGGCCAAAATCGAGATCTGCCCGCTGCCTGTCTCTAACTGGGCAACCCCAGTGTAGACTGGTTAGACTGCAACTCCCCAAACCCCAAAAACATTAACCTGCACGACTTCACACAATTCATCCAGTCACCCACTAGGTTTAATAAGCTATCCAATAAACACTCTACACTAGACTGGATATTAACAAATAGACCAACCCTCTATTTCCTACCAGATAGTCTCAGTGATCACTTCCCAACCTTTTTAATCAGTAAATGAACTAACCCATATAAACAAACTACATTTTAACAAATAAAAAACAAAAAACACGTGAACCCCTACAATCTTATAGATATACTCAAACATTGTAACTGGACGCCACTGAAACTGCTGCCCCTACAGGAAGCCATTGACTACTTCAACTCCATCTTCCTATCCATGCTAAACTCTCAGGCCCCCAGCAGATATACATATATATATATATATATATATATATATATATATATATATATATATATGTTAAATCTAACAATGCCCCATGGTTAACAAAAGAAACACAGTCACTACTTAAATCTAGAAACAAGGCCTGGGCATCCTGAAATAAAACAAAGTCCCAACCCACTCTACAAACCTACCAGGAACTTAGAAACAAAGCAAAATGGCAAATTAAACAATACAAAATAAATTACTACTTTGAAATCCAATCAAAGCAATGTAATAACCTACAAAAATTCTGGTCAGCTATAAACAATATTCTTCTACCAGGCAAAATCAGTACACCCCCCCCACCACCAACACTATTAACAACTCAGACAATATCGCTACTCAATTTAATAAATACTTTACTGAAACCATCTTAGCACTGTCCAACAATCAAATCCCTTCACCTATCAAAACTACAACTGGCTCTCCCAATATTAGATCAACCTTCTCCCTGCAACCTGTAGCCACTGACAGAATAAAAAAAACTGCTTAAAAAGCTAAAACCCTCTATATTAGCTACAGACAACTTTCCTGCTGAGTTCCTAAAACTAACAGTGGACAGAATAGTTTATCCTATATCAATTCTTATCAATAGATCCGCAGCAGAACAAGTCCTCCCATTTGAAAAACATCTTACGTTGTACCGCTACATAAAGGTGGCTCTTCAACAGATCTGTCTAACTACTGCCCAATCGCAATATTATCACCACTGTCTAAAATACTAGTGAGGGTAGTTCACATGCAAGTTATTGATTATCTGCATTCTAACAAACTTCTAACAAACACTCAGCATGGCTTTTGACTATTTCATAGCACATCAACCCCCCTAATGTCATTTACAAATACTGTCAACTATCACAGGAACAACAATAATTATGTATCCTCTATCTTCCTTGATCTATTGAAAGCCTTCAATATGGTTTCTCATACTAAACTTCTAACCATCCTCTCCGAACTAAACTTTAGTAATTCTACCCTTGCCTGGTTCCAGGATTACCTTACTGGGTGCCAGCAAGCAGTTTCTTGGCAACAGACTTTATCACCCCTACTTCCAGTGACCCTAGGGGTCCCTCAAGGCTCTATCTTAAGCCCATTACTAGTCTCAATATTTACAAATAACCTCCACGTCAATCCCATAAGCCCCTTTCATCCAATATGCAGATGACTTGACAGTGATATGTGCAGCTCCCTCACTTCAAGAACTTCAAAATCTAATAGAAGAATTCTTTCTAGCCTTTGAGTCCAGGCTCACAAATGTTCAACTATTATTAAACCCCCCAAAAAAACAAATTTAAGATCTTCCCATCACATTAAATCCGCCTCAACCATTAACACTTTGAACATTGTATCACTGAATAACACTATAATCTCCCCATCAACACCCACCAAACGTTTAGGAGTCAAAATTGATTGCAGACTAAAATTTGATATTCACATTTCTCAAACTGTAAAGAAGGTACATAAAAACCTTGGAATATTGTATAGGAACAAACACTACTTTACTAAAAATACTAAGATTGCTATTGTACAAACCCACCTAATCTCCACAATACTGTTTACAGCTCCCATACTCACAAATCTAAAAAAATCTGAGGTAGCTAAACTTGAGTCTTGTTATAACAAAATTGCCAGATATGCAACAAACTTACCTGCTAGAGCTCACCATCGTATAGCACTCAAGCAACTCAAATGGCTCGAGGTCCCCCATCTCCTTCACTACATCCAGTTAACCATGGCCCATAAAATCCTCAATGAAGCTGAGAAAACACCTGCCCTACAAATATTACTGCAACCACATGCGAATAACACAAACTTACACTCTACTAACAAACACCATACAAAAATCAGTGCATCCAAAATCAAGCAGGAGATTCCCACTTCTCAAGTTATATAGGAAAAATATGGAATGAACTACCAGAAAACATTATAACCGTTACATCATTAACCAAGTTCAAAACAACACTCAAAACCCACTTATTCAACAAATGGCCATGTCCTTCCTCTACTCCTGACTAACAGCTCCCTCTGTCCTTGCCAGTGTCTTGCTTCACCTACAAACTACAACTCCCTCTGTGTATTCAGTAGGAACCTCTGACTACATCACCTCCCTCGGTCTGTTCTAACTACACATGCCTCAATGCATACTAACACTTTCCAGTGCTATTATACTGTTGAGGTGTGGAAATATTTTGACTTCTCATTGCAACTATTTGAAAATATTTGAAGTTGTGGAATGTCACTTGGTTTTTCTTTATCTATTTATACAAGAACATATAAAGTTGTAATGTTCTTTATACTTATCTGTTTAATTTTGTTATTACCTAGTAATTGTTTAAACTTATCATGTATTATTTAACTTAGACTAAACTAGTATTTCACTTGATATACTAAGTATACTACTGAAGTAGTTATTTCTGTATGTTCAATATGGAGCTTTTCTCCCTGGGCCTCTGCTTGAAAAAGGACGTGTCCAGTAGGACTTTCCAAGTACACAAATGTTAAATAAATAAATAAAATAAAATAATAAAATGTCATTGTTAAGACAAGAATATGGTGTTGACATATATTTGTTTAGATATGGAGATGGTTTGGTATATTTCATAGCATTGTACAGGACAAGTGACATCTTCCACAAAGAATGCCTTGAGGTTCCAGATAAGTGAGTCATTATTTCTGGCCATAAATTCCTTTGTTAAAAACTGGCTAAACACAATGTTGATTTATTGTATACTGATCATGTATTTATAGTCAGATAAATGCAATAGGCTGCCACCAGAAAATAAGTTATAAGAAGCAGGAAAAGAGGCATATTGCTGATATTGCCATAGGTATTTAAAGATAAGTTTTAAAAACAAGTTTGATGCTGCTGCATATATTGTTAATGAATTGAGCAGAAAAAAATGTTTCACCATTTTATTGGCATTCAAATGGTGATGACACAACATTTTTTTTACAATGCTATAAGATAAGTACGCCTCATTGCTAATTATGCATTTGTTTGTCAGATATGAATTAAAGCTCTTTAATCATTTTCTCTAAACCATTCTACACTTTCAGCGAATCTATCCTACTTGGTATTCCAACACTTATTTATTCTACTTAATACACTAACACTTATTTAAATTAATTCTTACTAAAATAATAACTGTTTCTTGTTGAAGCTGCCATGCACTATGTTCAGTTTATTTATTTACAGTTTTGTTAACATGTTTAATTTATGTGTAAATACAGAAGCCAGATACTCCTGGGGAGCCACGTGGACCAGATTTTAAAGTTTAGAGCTAGCAGAATCCAATAGCACAAAGCTGTGTGTTTAGCCAACTTGGCCATCGCCCACTGCTAACAGCAGTAAACATTCATCCAGCCATTATCAAGCAAAGCATTCCAACAGTTCGCCTTCTGTTTACTCAATAGTACATTAAAACTCAGTCAAACTGTTCATTCCTGAGGAACAAAAAGGAGCATAAATACCAGACTTCGCCTCTATAAAGTTACAATGAATTATGGCATAGCTTAATGTTTCTGGGCAGACTTTATAACTGCAGATTAATTTCAGTAATCCACCATCCCTTAGCCTCCCCATGTAGCACCTAATGCAAACATTAGCACCCATCAAAGACTGATCACACAAGTGAAACAAAACATCTGTGTTCTAATCTGGAAACAAAAATGCTTTTGTAAATTAAAAGTTCTCAGAAAAACCTGACTTTATGAAAAAAATGGAGTGAGCAAGTAACATCCAAATGATCTTTATCTGCTGTAAAAGTTCAGGAGAGTTATGTAACCTACACCTCCTCTCTAGACTGCTCTGATAGTGTGCTGACAAAGAAATATATGGTTACTAGTGACTAATAGTCAATATGCTATAGATCATGTTTTACTTCATATGTGAACGAATTGGGCTATACAGCCAGTGGTATGCGATACTGAAGAAGAGAACAGGGACATTATATTCTGAAATGTGCATTGTTTTGGGCCATACTGACAACCCTGCTATATATTACTGCACTTAGAAGACGGAGATTTAAAATGTAAAAACATTAAATATGATAAAACATTTCTTAAGTTAACTTTTTTAAATAATATTAATAAATTAAATATTTTTTGTGAAATCCTCCTCCCGTTATGAGCTGCTGCCTTCTGCTTTTTCTTTCAGTTTTTCCACCATGTACTTGTGGCATTATTGCTATCTTCATCTAATAGTACCTGATTATGATGTATGAACGGGACTTTTTTGACAGTTCTGAATCTGGTCTTCTGGATAACATGATGAGTTTTTAGTGTCGGCTGTGGCATTCCTTTGTGTGGTACGTACACTTTCATAACACGTTTTACATTTGGAGGAGTATTAGCTCACCTTCAGCATTTCCACTGGTGTGATGAGTGCTTGAGAAGTTTAGTGCTGGCGTTTGCAGTTCAGAAGCCTTCTGACACTGATGCTTTTTGACAGTCTTTATAAACTCATCTGTTGCTTCTGGATGTGATGACCCTCAGTTTTAGAATGTACTTTCTCTTGTCACAGCTAGTCTTGTGCTATTTCCTTTCCATCCCACCCAGGGATGCTTATTGCACTGTTATACCATCTTAAGTGAGTGTAAAGTTAGATGCAGCATTTCTTTTCTGGATGTATCCAGCAATGCCAGCCAACAAATATTAAAACTTGAGTTGATTGTTGTCATTGATTGCACTATACTTTCCTGGATTCATTCCCCATTCCTCCCCAAAAAGACAGAGGCATTCTGCAACGCATGGCTGCGAAAACACTGAGTAAGTTGTAATAAGTTGTAATAGCACACGTAATAATGACAACAAGCACTGCTTTGTTCCCTGTGATACAATGCATGGTTAACCTTTCTGTAGCGTTTACTTTACAGGATATGTTAATGCACTGTTCATTTCACCCAGGGTCATTTCTGTCTCTTTCAGTTTCATCTTACTTGTAAGACAAGATGAGAGCAGACTGAAACTGTATAATGTTTCAGTGCGGCACCGATTTTGTTTTCTTTCTATGCAATGGAATACCTGATGCAAAGAAAAGAAGGGCTACAACAGCTGGTGCAGTTACATGCTAAAATGATTGAACTTGGCTGGTCTGGTAAGTCCAAAAATGGCAAATAATTAAAATACTTAGGTAGACAAAGAAATGACAATTGTTTTTATTCATAATAATAAAGTTCAACTCTGAATAAGAAGGAGTGGCAAAAATGCATGACGAAATCTCCTATCTCCCACAGAAAGAACTCCTATCCCCTATACAACGTGGCTTCCGTCCTTCCCACAGTACTAGCACTGCCATTCTAACCTGTGTAGATACTGTCAATAAAGCTAGAGATAATGGCAAACTAGTTAGTCTCTGCCTTATTTCTAGACTTGTCTAAAGCCTTCAACACAATTTATCACAGCAAATTTCTTCTTCAAATGTCCTCACTAGATCTCTCTCAGCCCACCCTTCTGTGGTTCAAAAGCTACTTGTCCAATGGGTATTAGTAAGTAAAATGTCACTTCATGGGCTCTCCTTACCTCCCAGTTACCACTAGTGTACCACAAGGCTCTATACGTGGTCCCCTCCTCTTTAACATTTTCACCAACACCCTCTATACTTCCATACAACAAGCCACCCTAATACAATATGCAGATGACTCCACTCTCATTTGCATGTCTGACAACATGGTACAGCTCTAAAATCTTGCTCAGGAAGCTTTAACAGCCACTGAAACATGGGTTTGTAACTCACAAATCATGGTCAAAGCAACAAAGACCAAACTGCATTTTTTTCCCCTAAATCATTCTCTCATGAAAACAAAAGCTAAATTTAACACCCTCTGTCTTGATAATACAACCACTGAAGTCACTTCTCATAGTAAACTACTATGGATGACAGTGGATGATAATCTTACATTTAACCTGCATATAAAAATTGCACAAAAAACTCATCAAAAACTAGGAATTCTTTACACAGCCCAAAACTTTCTCACCGACACAACTAAAACTATACTTGCCACTACTTATCTCCCCCTCACTCTTCTTTATGGTACTCCCATCATCACTAACCCCCAGGCTTCACAAAATTAAAACTTGAACAATGCTATAACAAAGTTGCTAAATTTGCAGAACATACCCCTTTCAGTACCCACCACTGTATAGCACTGAAAAGCCTAAATTTGTTAGAACTGTCACATCAACTAATGAATACACAACTATAATAATACCACAAAAGAAGGACTCCAATGCATGTCTGGATAAATATTTAATCCACCTCAGAAGTAAAACGAAACACAGGTAAATTGGAGAAATTTACCTGTGTTTCGTTTTACTTCTGAGGTGGATTAAATATTTATCCAGACGTGCATTGGAGTCTTTCTTTTGTGGTATTATTATATTAAGAGTTTTTGAACTTTCTTTGGTGGTTTTTGCAATGAATACACGACTCCCTACAACTTATAAAATTATCCAGCGTCCATTTGCCTGTCCAGCATTAAAAAAACATTCAACACAACTATGTTCCCAGTCAGTCATTGCGATCCAGTGATCAAAAACTCATGTCTGTCTCTAAACCTAGCAAATCTGCAGGGTGTTTTCTGTACTTGTACAAGGTTGATAAGGACTGGAACTCCTTACCTTTATCCAGCAGGTCTATACCCACCCTCCCATCTTTCAAATCCACTTGAAAAGACTTCTTAGCTGAGGTCTGTCTCTGTTTTACTCAAAACCAGGATAACCTATATCCCTAAATGTGAACGAGTACCTTTTCATTTCTTACACCTCCTTACTCTCCCTTCTTCACTTACTTCCTTACTGCTATCTAATTCCCTTCTCTTACTTTTCTCTAAATGTACCATAAGCCTGCTTTTCCCCCACCTCATATTACAATGTTTGCATTACCCTAACTTACCTTTAATTTCTCTACAAACTGTCTAAAATGTCTCTACATATTAAATGATTGTCATATACCTTATATAGATTCTTAACCAATGTTTTTATATTATGTCTAATTTGTTATAATTATTTAACTGCAGATGTTTTTGTTTTATTTTTGAAGATTGTAAAATTATTGTTTATAAAATGTTTTATAATAATTTGGAGCTTTTCTCCCTGGGCCTCAGCTGAAAATGGGCTTTTAGCCAGTCAGACTTTCCTGGTAATCAAATGTCAATAAATAAATATAACTAAATAAATAAATAAGAAATCTCATGAACATAAACACGTGTCAGGATATGGGGATTATAAAATGCCAGTATGTTTGTATCTGTTCTCAGCAACAGTATCATCATCATCATAATAATGGAGAAAGAAATTGCATAAATGTATATGTGTGTTCTACATATAACCAATATTACAGAGGGAAAATGGCAAGGTGCCCATCTAGAGGCTGTTATGTAGATGAGCCAAGGACCTGTGGCTATTTGAGTATGTCATACATCTGCACCTCTTTATGTGTTTGATGCCTGCTAATGTACTCCTTAGTTTTTGGCAGAAAAGCAAGAGGTTCATCCAATCCAAATCAGCAAGGAAAGGTGATACGAAAGGAACTTACCTTGTAACACAGATGTGGCAAAATGTGCACTGGATGTTGATTGTCAATCCAGCTTATGACACTCAGTAAATGTATGGGCAGAACTCCAAGTGGCAGCCTCATAAATATCATAAGCTCACATATACCTAAAGAAAGCAAAGGTAATGGTTGTTGTCCTAGTGGTATGAGGCCTGGACAGTCCTTTCTGTATCTTGTCATATTTGTTGTAATAAAAAGCAATGCAGTTCCATAACCATTTGGAAATTATTTGGATACAGTACATTTTGTTATGTTCCATGTCAACAAAGCCCAATTATTCAAGCATCATTTAGGAAAAGTATTGGAAATTGCAAAGTTGTTTTATGAGGTTTGCAGTAACCTAAACCCCTTCCTCATGCAGGCAGACATGCCCCAAGCTCCCCTTACTTAATATAACCAGTCCTGATGTCTCATAACTTATACTTAATACATATGCTTTTGAATATTATATTTTGCTGAAGTATCTGTAAGAAAATGGATCTGGTACAACATAGAACTGTCATTTGCTTAGTAACTAATATTTGCTGTTTCCATTTCATAAATGAAATAAACTTCTCAGATAGACTGAAATATTTATTCCTCTGAAAGTAATATCTCATTTGTATGCAGGATTATTTTGCCTCTCTTCTCTTGTTTCAAATACAAAGCTGGATGGTTAACTTGATTCAAAGACACAGTAGAAACAACTTAAGGCATAAAATGATGAATTGTTTGTATAGGAATCCTGTACTTGTGGGAAACATTGTAAGGCTCATTGTACATAAGTACCTCTAATTCAGCAATCTTTTCTCTCTCTGAAGTCATAGCATTTAAAACAAAGTTTTACAGGAGACAAATTTCAAATCTTCAGAAGCTACAGTTTAGCAAGTGGTGCAAAACTGGCTCTCAGTTGAAATGTCAACATTTGAAACACCAAAAAGCTGAAAAGAAAAAGATTAAAAACCCAGAGAAGAGTGAATCTCTAAAATTGCACTTCTCCTTAAAACACCCCAAACTTATATATATATATATATATCAACTCCAGGATCACCATACCTCAGACAAGAAGCAATATTCCAAGAAATGGCATCTCTGACCTGGTATATACAAGTCCATTATTTTGGCCATTCAGACTCCACATTTTTGAGACTCACTCTAGCGAGTCCCGACATTTCAAACGGTTACAATAAAATCAGGTTGTCATTCATTGAGTTAAAATATCAGGCTGTGAAAATGTTTTTCTTATAGGGCCAAGGATATAAAGTATCTGTCAGAAAATATTTAGTTGTAATATGAGAAATTAGTGTAACAAAACAGACAAAGAAGCAGAAATGGAAGATGAATGACCTTTGACTGAGAAATAAAGCTGGGATTTAGAGGGATAATGTTGCAATCAACTTACAGCCTGTGCAGCAGATTAACCAGATATCTAATTTTGGTTAGGTAGTGCTTCTGAGCAGTTAGTTCTTCTCAGTTCCACAGAGACGAGCAACATAGCAGTGCAGAATGCAGACACATCTATGCAGACAAGATGGATGCAGAAGTACAAGCAGGAGGCAACACAGCAGAGAGAAATGCATACACATCCATGCATGCAGACAAGATGGACGCAGAAGTGCAAGCAGGAGGCAACATATTAGAGGGGAATGCGGACACATCCATGCAAACAAGATCTATATAAAAGTGCAAGCAGGAGGAGGAGAGAAAGCATAATTTGTTTGTTTATTTATTTGTTAGCCAAGGTAGAACACTGATCCACGTGGACTGGTTTTATGTTCAAGCCATTTGTAAATTTACATAAAAAAGAATGTGTACATAGAAAAGTGACAAAAATATACATAAATTGAGGAGAAGATTACATATGAAATTGGATATGAAAGGAACAAAGTGCATTATTGAAACCTGCATAATTTAGTAGCATTGACATTTAGTAGCATTGACATTTAAAACAGGGTCAATCCGCGATGGTGCAGCGGTAGCATTGTTGCCTCACAGCAAGAGGCTCTCCGGTTCGATTTTCAGCTGGAGTGCGGGGAGTGCCTTCTGTGTGGTGTCTGCATGTCCCCCCCACAGTTGGGTGGGCATTCGAAAGACTTGTGTAAATGGGCATGCCTTTGTTGAAGGTTGAGCATCTAGCTGGCATGTTGGCGTTCGTGAAAATCTACTGCCAATCATTAGCGGACTGGAGTTCTGCTGTGGCGACCCCCTAACCAGGAAAAGCCAAAATACAAACAAACAAACAATGACATTTAAAACAGGAAGAGCTGTACATTCAGACATAAGATTCATAAGTTACAAAACACACTGTTATATTCCCATACTCTGCAAGGTTTTCATGCTTTTGTGTTAAAAATGGAATTACATTCCTTAGAACTACAGCTTTATAGCACTCTGTGCATTATATAGGAAAATGAAATGAAAGTAATGTGATTGTGTATAAATTGCTTTATTGCCCTGATGCACATTGTGAAACAAGCTAGGCGCCGAGGCACATACTACTCATCCTGTACTTGTGACCTCATGCAGTAGAGCTGCTAAAAAACAAGATGCTCTATGAAGACTGAAGGCTTCACTTGTGCTTATGAATTGGTTAGAATTCCATGTACATTGCACACTGACAGATCACAGAATGGTAACAATCCCTTTTCACAAACCTCTGTGACTGTGGACCGGGTGGAGCTTTTACTGCTACATGTAGGCAATCTATGGCACACAGTACCTCAGGGAGGTGGATGATACCAGAAAAGTTGTGCATCTTGGTTGATCTCTCCTCTGGTTAGCTGGAGAATTAGACATGCTCATACATATGTTGAAGTATGACTTCAACACACTTGATAAACATTCTGGAGACAGAGGCTTGTGATATATCCAGTCTGCCTCCAATTGGTCTCAGAAAGGACTTTGTAGCTAGGAAAGTGAGCGCTACAAATACCTTTGTGTCTACAGGGATAAGAAGGCCACACATTACTGAAAATTCTTCATGTGGCCAATTAGTGTCAACAAGCTCTGTGCAGTATCTTGGACTACAAGGGAGCAGTTAATAATCTCCTGGTCTGTGAAATTGTAAAACATTATTTGCTTTTGAATAGTTTTCAGTAACATCTGATACCTCAGTACACAAGCAGGTGAGACCTAATGGCAATACTCACCAAAAGATAGATGCTCTTGCAAGAGAGCTTTTGTAATCCAAAATATTTTAGCTGTCTGCATTTCTGGTATTTTCCATGTCTTTTGCTTTTTTTTATTGCACATCAAGCTAGGCATAAATGTTTCCACTTATGACTATCAGTCATGACCTATTGCACCTTTGCACAATTGCATTCCATTATGACCTCATTTCCAATTGCATGTACATTCTCATATAGGTATGTGGTCATTCGCCTATATTACAGTTTTGTTTGCTCTACAGTAATGCAATATATCACACATATATAGGCAACATGAGGAAATTATACATCTCTGAATGTGGCCATATCCTGACGAGTCTTACAGTGCATAGTTAGCAAATTGGACTTGAATCCCAGTCTATGAAAGGCAAGTGAATGATGACTAGTTAAGTTGTATTATTTGAAGCATAGAAAAAAAAGGATCCAAACTATTTGAACAGCAGTGGGAAAAGTATTTCCATTTTGCTAAATAAAATGTTCTAACTGAAAGCCTGTTAAATGCTTATAATAAAGGAAAACAAAAGAATATTAAGCATTAACTGTAAATTTTAAATGTTTATTTACAAGTCCCCCTTTATTAAGTCAGTGAGAATATTTTCCAAAATGCACAAACAGAGAAGAATCTCATTTTGTTGTGCAGGTGATTTGGTTAACAGCAGGAAAACTGTTTAATTAGTTAGTTAATTAGTGTATGTATGTATGTTTGTTTTCTAACCAGGTAGGTGAGCTGCTCCACGGACCTATTTCAGTTACAACCTAGGTCATGTGGCAGATGTAATGTATGAAACAGGGTGGTAATTCCAATTCATTGTACAATAATATATACGGTATTATATGTGTATTGCAGTGATATGCTATGATTGCAAGATATTGCAGCCTTCTGACAGGGAGGGATAACTCAAGTGCAGTCTTGTACAACAATTCCTGGCACTGGAAGACTAAGTCAAAATCTACTCTTGCAAAAGGTTTAGAAATTAGAACCGCTGAGGAAAAGCATTTTTCTCACCCCATGTCTGCAGTTTTTAGCTCTCAATGACTAGCAAATAAATAAGCAAAATTGTTTTTTTTCCTGAGGATTGGGATGAAGAAAAGGCTGTTAAACTTTCAGAAACGGAGATGAGTCATGTGATAAGGTTTTAACTGTAATTTTGAAGAAAAAAAAGAGTTTTATCATATATTGGGGTATGCTTCTGAGCAATACTCAATAAAGTAAGATGACAATATAGTAAGTAATAAATATTAAAAGAAAAATAGATTGTAGTGAATGAGTGATCCTGGCATTAAAGGTCAGATTCCATAAACATTTCATGATGTTTCATATTTAGGATTTCCTTGTTTTTTTCCCCTAGGAAGAAATGAAAAATAATGATTCCTGATGACAGTAATTCAGTTGTGTTTAACTTGATCAGATAATTATAATATTTGAGGAATAACAATAATAGTGATTTATAAATGTATATTTTACTCACTGAAATACAATGAACCTATGCATAATTTATTCTTAGTACAGCAAATAAGTAAATAAAGCCTTGTAAGTATCAAATTTTATTCCCTGGGTGTGATGAAACAATGTAAATTATAAATAATCTGCCTTCATGTTTGAAATGCTCAGAAATTTTGCCTAAATTACCTTGAATATTTACTGATGCATGTATAGTCCCAGAGATGGAACTAATATTGTGTTTTCAGAGTTTGGTTTAAAATAATACTTGAAGACTGGACAGAGTTTGTAGTGACATGTATATGAAAGCAGGACACTTGTCAGCTGGATCTATACCCATTTCCTTGGAGCAAAAGACTAGAATCTGCTAGAGGAATCAAACCAACAGCTTTGGCTGCTGAAATACATGACCAGTTCAGATTTTTTCTTTTGTACTTATGAAATACTGAATAATTTATCACTCCTTTTTTAAAATATTTTCTATTACCCATGGCTATGAAATATTCAATTTCAATTAAATAAGTTTCTTATTCATATATTAGTGACTTGAGTATTATTTCATGGATACTGCATAGTAAAAAAGTTCATAGGTTCGGAGGTTTATAGGTTCATAGGTAGGTACTAGGCTATCGGCCCTAGGGCCTATACAAGCCTAGCCAAAAAGGTACCCTGGCTTTACCCACCCAAGAAAATTATTTTCCTGTGCCCCTGTCGAGCAGAGCCACAGAGGTGATCCCCGGGGTGAATTTCTTATCACCCATCCAATTATCAAGATTTTTTTTGAAGAGTGCTAATGAGGAGCTTTGTTTGATATAGATAGGTAGTTTGTTCCAGAGTATGGGAAGTCTCTGGGACAGGAATCTATCTCTCCAGCATGTTCTGTTTATTGTGGTGACAAGGTTTAGGTCCCTAGAGCATGTAGCTCAGAGGGATTGGGATTTCTTTAAGTGGAGCATGTCCAACTGCTCTGGGTTTGAAATAGCTTGGAATGTTAGGCAGAGATCGCCTCTGGGTAGGTGATATGCGATGGAGTAAAGCTGGAGTTTTTTGAGACGGTCTGCATAGGGCATTTGTTTGAGGCCAGTAATCCTCTTCATGAGGTACTTCTCTGTCCTTTTCAGTTGTTGCAGATGTCTTGTGAGGTACATACCAAAAAGGGCATTGTACTCTATAATGGGTCTAATGAGTGATGAGTAGAGGGGAACAATGACCTATTTTTCCCTGAATGAAAAACCTTTTGTGATGAAGTGTGCCACATAGAAGGATTTCCTGACTACTATGACAATGTGATTATCAAGGGAGAGACTACTGTCCACCTGTGTCCTAAGGTCTATTATCACACTTTCAGTGTTAAGTAGACTACCACCTATGTGGTAGCTCATGGGTACAGAGTTTTTACCAAAGGGGATGACAATGCACTTTTTGGCATTGAGCTTGAGGTCATGGCTTTGACACCAGGCATCTGTCTCAGTGAGACCATTTAGTAGGATGTCCACATCATTCAGAGTTTCAATTATGGTTCCTAGTTTGCAGTCATCTGCAAACTTCGGTAGCAAAAGACCTTCTGTGTTAGCCTGTACTTCAGAAAAGTAGATACCAAACAGGAGAGGACCCAGGACTGAACGCTGTGGTACTCCACCTGTCAATGGTCTGAAGTCGGATTTGTAGTCTGCTACTTTCACAGTGTGGGTGTTGTCAGTAAGCCAGTTGGCAACCCATCTTGTGACATAGGGATTCATACCTAGTTTAGTGAGTTTATCTATAATTTCAGAGTGGGGGATGGTGTCAAAAGCCTTGGAGAGATCTAGATAGGCTGTGTGAACCACCTTACCCTTATCTACGGCTTTGGTGACTGCTTCAAAGAAGTCAATCAGGTTTAGGAGATGTGATCTGCCTTTTTCAAACCTGAACTGGGTGGGGTCCAGAGTTTGGAGATTACCAATGTCTTTGTTTATAAGTTCCATGATGATACGTTCCATGGCCTTGCAGACCAGGCTCGTTAGGCTAATGGGGTGGTATTTCCTGGTGTCAGTGGTGGCTCCCCCTTTGTGGAGTGGGATAACCCTTGCAGTGCACCATTCAGTAAGCACAAAGCCTGAGGTGAGGCTATGATTGAACATAGTGCTTAGGTGGGGTGCCAGTTCATTCTGTAGTTCATGTAAAACGCAGCCTGGGATGTTGTCAGGTCCCATGAATGCTGTGTTCCTGGCTTTGGAGAGTGTGTTTTTTACCTGTGCAGCCGTGATTACAGGAACTTTGTATTCTTCTAGTATAGAGATGGTAGGTGGTGGCAATATCAGTTGGTTCTGTATATTTAGTGCCATTGTGCTGTAACTCAGAGCAGATCTGAGTGTTGTCATTTAGATTCTTGACATAGCTATAGAATGCTTTGTGGTTGTCTTTAGAGTCAATGGCGATTTTGTTTTCATAACTAGCTTTGGAGGATTTTATGAGGGATCTGAGCTTCTTACTGAGACCGACCAGGAAGTTCCTCCAATCATGGGATTTTACTCTTTTTGCAACAGTTTCTTTCTTCTGTTGTAGAGTTTGTTTATGGCAGGGGACCATCAGATTGGCTTGCTTTTTTGAAGGATGGCATCTTGGTTCTGTTAGGGATAGCACGATCCATGCACTCGTGCAAGTGCTTATAAAGTGCATTTGTGTAGGATTCAGCAGTCGTACCTCTATTATCTGTCTGCATGGGTGTTGTGAAGTTTGCCACTTCTGTCTTAAGAAGCATGAAGTTGGCTTTGGAGAAATTTTTTACAGTAGTTTCCCTAATGGGGGGGGGGGGGTGGATGTCTAGGTTGATTAGCTTGTGGTCGGATCTGACCAACAAGGAATTGACCTCTGGTGTGGTACATCAGTTGCCCATGTTGATAATGACCAGGTCAAGGATATTGCTGCCCCTGGTGGGGCATGTGGATAAATTGATCCAAGGCATTGGAATTTATGAATATCAGAAAACTTTGAGCAAAAGTGTTGGTACATGAGTATTTTTCCCAGTTAATGGTGTGGTAGTTGAAATAACCCATTATTAGGGTGTTGGGATGTACCCTAATATTTTCCAGTGTATCAAGAAATGAGGAGTGGGAATCCTGGAGCATGTTGGGGGATCTGTAGCAAGTTACAATTTGGATTGCGATCTTGCCCAGAGTTAGTTGCACTTGGATAATCTCAGATGCATTATGCTGAGCAACTAGCCTGGAGGTGTGGATATCCTTAATGAATATGGACACACCTCCACCTTTAGTGTTTTGGTCCAGGTAAGGTGGCCGAAAGGTGTGGTATGAATTATAGCCTAGTAATGCAGGGGTGGTCTCTGGAGCCTTGAACCAGGTCTCTGTCACTGCACAGACGTCGATGTTCTCCATTTTAAGGAGTGCCTGGAGTGAATGCATTTTGAGTTTTAGACTTCTAGCACTGAGTAGCATTACTCTCAGATTTTGCTTGCTTGTATCTGTTATGGTGGCGAATTTGGCATTTAAACCTTGCCTAAAAAAGGCACTATAGGGGTGGCAAGAGCCTTAGCCAGTATCCGGAATCCCAAGGGCGACATGTGCAGGCCATCTCTGGCAAAGCATCGTGGTCTGTCAGTCATATCATCCCAGGCAGACAGATACTGGATCCCCTTAGAATTACACCAGAAGCTTAGCCAATTGGTGAAGTCAATTAATTTGTCCTTGTACTGTGGTATCATTCTGAGTGATGGCAGGATGCTACTCAGGGCTAGGGTCATATCTGCCTGAGCTACAAGATCGGAAAGCTCCTCCGTGTCTCTTTTTATGTAGTCCAGGGAGGTACGTCTCAGGTCATTCACACCAATATGGACAATGACAGAGTCATATTTATACTTGTTGGGGAGTGACCTGAGTGCATGTATTATGTGGTGGATCCTGGCACCCGACAGGTAGCTGACAGTAACTTTCTCCTTGTTTAGCCTGGTGAGTGGAACATCAGTGTGCCTGACTATAGAGTCACCTATGACTAGAGTGTTGGGTACATTGTTATGTCTTATGGCCTGTGGTTGAGTGGCACAATGAGTTTGTGGGCTATGTGTCATTTGGGTTATGTTGGGGGAGTGGAGGTTGCATGCGTTTCTGCTTTGGGGGTCTCTGCTGCTTGAGCAGATTTTTATTGAGAACCTCCATGAATGTAGGTGTGTGTTTCGTGTTGCTATGTGTGTGTTTTGGTGGTGTAGGTTTTGAGGGGCTATGTAATGAGTGTGGTGTTGTGCAAGTGTTTACCTTCTCCCCTTGACTGTCTAGTCCAGTCTTAGGTGAAGAGAGGTTGCTTCCAGTTTGGCTATATAAGTGCATCTCTCACAGGTTGTAGTGTTGGGTGGTAGGAGGAGACGGTTGTCTGTGTACATGAGGCAATTGCTGCAATGCCTCAAGATGCCCATATTCTTCAGGTAGACAGGAGAAAACACCAGGAGCTGACCCTTAGACATGCCTGGATAGGTACTTATTTATTAAGTACTAAAAACTGTTTTCCTCTAGACAAGTGAGGAAAGTTGAGTGCTGTAGTAGTTTGTAGCTTATTTAGTGCTTACAATGAGTTCTGAACAAGTGCTGAGCTCAAAGAAACAGATTTGAGTACAAAAATAAAAAAAATGGCTAGTTCTAAGGGAAAATTTGAAGAGCAGACTCTATGGCACAAGGAATAGTTTAACCCTAGCTAAGCGGCGATGCATAAAGTGTATTTTTTTATATATATAACAGTAGCAAATTAACAAACTGATTTAAACAAATTAACCAATAAAAAGCTAAAAACTGAGCCCCATTCCAGCAGTCTTTGATCAGACAAGTTCTAACTGCACACTCCTGTGACTAGGGTGCAGGGGAACCTTCTCCAAAAAAAGATGGTCTGTATTAGTGCTCAAGTTATACAAAGATAGATTCAGCAGGTCTGAATTTAGTCTATGCTACAGCAAACAAGGCATACCAATTTCAGAAAGAAACAGTTCAAATAAGCAGGCACAATAAGCCTTTAACCAGAAACTCCCAGCTCAGAAGGGCAGAATCTACTCTCTCCTCCCACAAGAGTAGAGACCACACCTTCTTAATGTAAAATAACTGGCCCGAAGCCCAAGTGCTTAAACCAGAACTAATACACTCTTAGAATAAAAGACACTAAGCCTTCAATCAGCAACTCCCAACTTAGAAGGATGTAAGCTACCTGTCCTGCCACAACAGGGCAGACCACAAATCTTCTTAATGTAAAACAACTGGTCTGAAGCCCAAGTACTTCAACCAAAGGCTTAGAATAACAGTTACAATTTAATCAGACTACTAAAAAGCAGTAATAAATGCAGCAGAATAAATGCAATAAAGTAGGAAGAAACACAAATACAGTAAAAGCAGATGAATAAACACAACATGGCCACAAGATGTTAACAGTAATCCATCCCACCTGTATGATGTCAGGATGGTATCAATAACATATCATGCTGTACAGTCTGGCTACCATAGGGAATGTACAATGTGGAAGCAATAAACATTCCAAAGATACATATAAACACACACATAAATGCAGATACATATATATATATATATATATATATATATATATATATATATATGTATATGTATATATATATATATATATATATATATATATATATATATATATATATATATATATATATATATATATATGTATGGATTCCCTTTATAATTTCGAAATACTGAAATACCGACTTTCAATATTTCAAAATTATAATACCGAAGCCTTGAAATTCCAAAACACCAGAAGCGCGAAATTCAAAATAATGAAGTTCTAGTGTTGTGGTGTGTGAATGCATAGGTGTAAGTGTAGGTATGTACATATGAGTGTGTTGGTTAGGGGCTTTTGTGTATGTTAGTGTGTGTTTTGGCTGTGATGTGTGTGTGCAAGGGGCTTTGAAATGTGTGTGTGTGTGTGTGTGTGTGTGTGTGTGTGTGTGTGTGTGTGTGTGTGTGTGTGTGTGTGTGTGTGAGATTGTGTGATCTCGGAGTTAGTATACATAAGTAGGGGGGGTGGGGGGTGCAACCCCCCACATTGGGGGTGCAGGGGGTCTTGCCCCCTGTTTGTCTGTAGTGTAGGATTGTTTGTTTTATTGTGGGGGAAGATTGCGTGTAGGTGTATGTGTGTGTGGTGTATTTGCACTGTAGGTTCATGATTTTAAATTTAGCGGTTAATGGGTTTCGTTATTTAAAGGTTTCAGCTATAGAATTTCAATATACTGAAATTCAGGATTTCAGTATTTTGGGATTCTATAGTGAACCCGTATATATATATATATATATATATATATATATATATATATATATATATATATATATATATATACACTTACATATGTATAGGAAGATACATATTTAGATGGTGCACAACATATTGAACAGCCAGTATTCTACAGTTGCCACCTTTTCAAATGAACAGTATATGAGTCACTCATACAAAATACAATTGTTGCCTGAAACTTATACCCACAGAGAATTCAAAGGATATGACACCACATACAGGTTTGCATAAGAAAGTTTTATTTGTGTACTATTACAGTTGTATATACCATGTCATATAGCTGTTAAGACTTTGAAATAATACTACCTGATTAATGTAACTCTCAAGCAGATCATCTTATACAGCAATTTGAAAGCATAACATATGTCGCTGTCCAGGCCAAGGCCTTCAAGTAGTACAACAGTAAAGACAGACTGGGCCAGAGGATAACAATCAATCAACAGTAAGTAATGCAGATGCATAGTCCACCAGCCTCTAATTACACTCTGTACTCAATCCCTAGAGAGAAAAGACTTAAGCTGACACAATGGGATGTATCTGTTACATAACAATGCATAACTGAAAATGTCACAATCACACTAACAAACAGCACAGTCTGTATGGCATTAAGCACTAGGCCACCAATGTTCCCAGGTGAAATATATGGTACTGTACAACCATATACCTTAAGATGGCTTACTACCGATATCCCTCACATGTTGTAACAGCCTAGGTTATATATGGTGCATACCCCTCCCCATAGACTGACTTAAAGGGGCATATAACACTGTTACATACACTGACCTCTGGACTGCAGATGGGCACACATGTTTTGTGCAGCTGAAGCCCACATATATATGGACCCTACTCCACAATATGTGTGGGGGCCACAACACCACTGGAATGATGGCAGGAATGGCAGCACGACATAATCACAGGCCACTACATAACAACCTCTTACTGCATGTCATATGGACAAAGCCTGGTATGTAGGTGGAGGACAGAGGCCAGAACACAGGCCCATATGTGAAATAGTGTTGTCATACACTGAGTAAATTGCTGGTGTTACAGGATAGTCTGCAACATATCCTTAGTCAGGAATATGAAGTCAGAAACACAAATGGATGTAGCCATGTACTGATAACACTCAACACACACAATGCCAGTGATATATCTGACACAAGACCTGTGTGGTGGACAGACAAAACATAACAGGCACACCTCTGGCCATCATGTGGATAGGCAAACAGTTTAGAGCTACGTAGACAGACTACATTCCATGTTAAACTAGTATGTACACACAAACCCTGTAACACTGGTGCTATACAATACATATAACAACACTACTCACACTGTCTGTAGTTCTGGAACCTTATACAAATATGTAGCTGGCCTGAACCTTCAAGTCCTCTTGTAAGAGGTATTGCTACCTGATGTCTGTAACACCGCTGCCCACACACAGGAAGGATGTCCTCCATACAGGACAGGTAAAGGGCCCATGCCCACATGATGTAGGTTTTATAGTAGAGGGTTGCCATGACAGTGGTAATTGAAAGTACTACACAGCACTCTGCATGCAGGTAGCAAGTGGAGGACGCTGACTGGTGCAGAGGCCATCACCTGATCATGTGCATCACATACAAAATCCATGCTGCAATCTATTCAAAGCAGCCCAATCCATTTACTGGACAGAGACTGAGCTAGAGAGAGAGAGAGAGAGAGAGAGAGAGAGAGAGAGAGAAAGCCAAAGCCAAAAAAAAAAACACAACAACAAAAAAAAAAACATTTATCCAGCAAACTATCCAGAATAGACATCATTCCCACAACAGGTATGTGAAGTATATATGCATGTAATTGAATGTAGCACTTGGTCCATGATAGTGGGATAGATGATGTGGAATGATTTATATGTGCCATCAGGTGTTGTTGTAATGATGTCCAGCTGAACAACTGCTATGGACAATAGTGTCTATCCCTGTGGGTAGTGGCCATACCCATCAACTGTGCAGATCAGCACTGAATGACAAGATGTAAGCCATCATAATGTGTGTTGTGCAATGTTAAACATGTATATTAGTGTGGCCAATAGCTGGTGGTGGAAGTAATGCTATTATGATGGA
>NC_056728.1:41890724-41943224 GCF_019279795.1 Protopterus annectens | reverse complement strand
GTAATAGTAATAAACAGATATGGATAAGCTGTAGTAGTGTTGCTTATACTGTTGATGTACTGTAATGCTGCACCCACCCTGTACCAATGCCACAGCTGTGGCTACTGACATCACATCTCTCGCACACTTATGTAGGTCCCACTGGTATACCTCCAAGGCAGCAGCCTGTAGCTGGTGAGTATGGTTTTTGTTCAGGTTTGTCAATACACCTGTCATGTTATGGATATGGGATATTCCACACACATTTAACACACCTACCCATAATGCATGCCTTACATGTTCACGTATTGTTGCTGTTAACTGCACAGGATAGCAGTCACCACCATGATGGTGTATCTGAAGGGTATGTCAGACTCCTGCATTATAACTAACATCCTGTTATTGCAAAATGTGTGCACAGAGATGAATATAATGGTGGGACAAATGGCCTACAGTAGGGACATGTGTGAACCATCACCCTTATACGGTGCTACAACAGTGTATATACCAATATTACAATGGCAACTGTTACAGATCTACACTATGGCATATCATAATACTGTGGTCCACAACCCTTAAAACCTGCAATGTGGTCCTAACATGAGCAATGAGTGTGTAATATGGAATCGTATGTTAGGGCAGCAAATATGGGGAATACATACCTTCACAAACATTGGAAGCATATGTACACATGCACTCCAGATAAAATATAGTGGAAGCAGCTGTTGAGGTACTGACTGCATGCATTTGTCATGGTAATGCACATTCCAGCAAGTACACGTTCCCAATGTCACACCAAGAATTAGTGTCCAGTCCAAGATGTTTGGCCATCAAATGTGCACACTTACCTGCAACAGAGGCAGCCGTGGCTTGCACACATCTTACATGCCATGCCGTAGACCCATGCTCAACAGGTAGCACACATGAGCTGGACATGTAGCCATACCTCACCATTGCATATACCATGGCAAACAGTGCAGACAGTCATGTATGTGGCGAGGATGTAGGGGACAAGAATAATGTAGAAAATAACAGATGACCATCCAAGACAGATGATGTCACATGTAGCAAACTGGTCATCTAGGCTGCCTAGTAACATGGCACAACACTGAGAGGGTTGCAAGAATGTCTAGCAAGTACTGGCTGTGCAGTACCAATGTCAGCAATTGCCTGGACTCTGCAAACATGTGGCCCATGGGTTAGGGTAATCAGATGTGACAGTTGTACCACAGGAAATAACAGCCAGGCCTCTCTACAGGTAGTGTATGCATAACAGAAGTGGTCCTCAAAAGGCATGCATTGCAATGTGTATTGGTGTACGGGTTCCTATTAGATGACTGAAGATGCATTCTTTCGAATGCGTCTTGGTCAAACTTAAAACAACGAAAAGGCAAAATAACAAAGCGGCTTTTAAGTGAATTCTTTCCCAGGGAAAGAATTTACTTGTCCACTTCCATTACTTTGCCATTTTCGGCAGTGTTGTGTGATCTCAGAGTTGGTATATTTAAGTGTGGGGGGGGGTGTGGGGGGCAAAGCCCCCCACTTTATGTATTATTTCAATTTTTTTACCTTTTTTTTGGAACAGCGATTTTTTTCCAAGGGAAAAAAAATCGCTGTTCTGAGCTTTTGAGATTGTAAGCTTTTGCTTACATGGGGTTGATTATTCATCGTTCACTTTTTTAAGCGATTGATGATATATTATAAATCCCTGGTGTACCAAGACCACGTTAGAAGCTTACAGACAGTATAATGTACAATGCATGTGCTGCACAACCAGCACCTCACCCCACCTCAGGCCCACCATCCCCATCTGTACCATGCAGGTGCCAGTGTACACCTGTATGTTTGCCATTCATTAGTTGGGACTAGGCTGTTTCATGTGGTGTTCAGTGTTTGGGACACTGCAAACTGACACACATGTGTAGGCCATAGTTGTCAAGCATCTGCAAAAAGGCTGAAGATGGTGAGGGGGTGTCATCATGACACAAAGTGCACTGCAGCAGGGAACCAAAGAATGCTATGAATGGCTGAATCTGCACACAGTCAGGGTTAGGAACTGTGGCAGACATAACCCTGACTCTGCAGCAATAGTGACGGCAGTGTGTGAACTCCAAGGGATGTGCACATGAGTTTACCTTGCAATCATGCAGAGTTGGGGGACATGTGTAGGGCAGACTGACCATATAATGGCAAATGCAGATTGCCCATGCTGGTATACCCTTGCCAGCAATAGTGACTGCTGTAGTACACATAACAGTAGGTGCAACAAATCATGATAAGGGTGTGCACACATATGCACCCATGAAGTGTATGCATCTCAATCAGCATCAGCACAACTAACACATTTGTTTGACACTGCATTTGATTGTACAGGACATATGTCACATATCAGGCCCATGTAATGTTAACATATGCAGTAATGTGGTCCCATGGCATATCAAAGAAGAAGGCATCATATCAATAAGGGTGTGTACACTCCCCATAGCCATGGTAAGGGTTGACAGTTGTCAGTGTAGTTGTAATGTATTGCTCATACATGCACCGTTGATGATGACATTTGTAAATCAGACAGCAGGCATTCACAAATCCGACATCTGTCTACATATCATCCAAGGTATGTGTCGGACAAATACATAGGGGCTGTGATCAGCAGAGCAGACATAACTGACACAGTAATACACATTCAGTAATAATGTGTATACCTGTGAGGTATGGTGCACAGTACATGGTAGGGTGCTGAACAGGTGCACAGCAATACTGTGTACATGGGTGCAGTGTTTTCCAGGGGAAGGGGCATCACCTACTAACACAACCCATGCACCACACACATGTACACTGTTGCTAGCATGGATTGACTATAGCTGCTGTTGAGTACCATATGTTATGCATGTTGACAGATGGGTAATGGGAGGTCTGTGTGTAATATCTTCGTGCAACCTCACCTGTAAGTGTATGTGTGTGTGTGTGTGTGTGTGTGTGTGTGTGTGTGTGTAGGGGGGGTGTTCTGTTGTCTGTAAGTGCAATCTGGTGGAGTGGAGGGGGGTTGATGCATGTAGGATGTGTATGTGTATGTGTATGTGAGTGTGTGTGTGTCCATGTATGCACATGTGTGAATGTGGGGTTGTTCATACATCTCAACCTTACTTTGGAATTGTGCAGTACGTGGACATGGACTGACACATGAGACATCAGAAATACTTGTCTGATATGTAATCTCAGGACAGCTGATAGTATAATAAGGTCTGTAGCATGGAACATGCACTGGGAGGGAAACTAGACACCGGGTATTCTGTTAAAACTGCAATCACCAGACAGGTGAAAGAATACCCATGTATGCAGCACTACAGATGCATTGGGGAATTACTAGATAACATCAGTGAGTGTAACCAAATATTACTGTTGTCCACACAATAGGTTAATAGAGCAACAGATCTTGCATCTACTGAGCAATACTTATGTATGACACTCCAGTGTGTGACATTATTGAGTGACTGTAGTAGCCCCTAACATATGGGGGCAATGCTCACAATGTCTGGACAAACCCAGGGTGAACACTGGATAACAGCAGTGAGTTCTTGTAAAACCAACTCCAGTATAGTCAAAGAGGTAATGGAGTAACAGATCATGTTTTGTGGTCAGCTGTCTAGTCAATTAGAAGAATAATATGTTAATGATTGGTATTAATGAGTGTAAGTTTCTAAGTGTGATGCAGGATAAGAGAATAAACTTGGGACAGTCTGTAAACTCAGGGACAGGTAGGTATTATGGTGGAATGTCAGGGTGTGTATGTGTTTGGGTGTCTGTGTGTGTGTGTGTGTGTGTGTGTGTGTGTGTGTGTGTGTGTGTGTGTGTGTGTGTGTGTGTGCGTGCATCTGCGTGCATGTACGTGTGTGTGCGTGTGTGTGTGTGTGTGTGTGTGTGTGTGTGTGTGTGTGTGTGTGTGTATGTGTGTGTATATGTGTGTACTGTTAAGCAATGATGTACAGGTCTTAAAGTGCATTTCTTGTTTTCTCCTCACAGGTGGCAATGTGGATCATGGTCCCTCCTGCATGCAGTCTGATGGTGGTGTCCATACAGACACTGAAAATGATGATAGGTGTCTTGAGGCACAGGCAGGGTTTTCAGAGGCTGAAACTGTGCCATCGTTTGATATCCCCCTGTTATACACCCCATCCCTGCACACAGTCACAGTGCCTATAGATACCCCATCACCAGTGGCCATAGCAGAGGGACAGTTGGTGGTTGGTGGCAGTGCACAGGACAGTGTGGTATCTATTGCTGCTATGTCGGGACACAGCAGCCATAGCTGGATGTCTGGCAGGGTACCACATAGGCAGATATACAGGGGTGCTCGTGGGAGGGACACTGGTCATCCTGCCCCTGGCAGAAGTGCCATATCTGGTACCAACAGACACATGTTTCAGGCTGTCATAGAGGTGCAGGCACATATGGAACGGTACACCAGACAGGGTCTGAGGCTGCAGAGAGCTGCTTTTTCAGCTGTAAGTGACAACATTTGTGATCTTGCAGGTGCCCTCTGTTATTATACAGAGGTCATGGATAGACAGTGGGGTGAGATGGTGGGCCTCCTCGACCGTGGATTGTCCATGCTAGAGCATGTGGTGGGAGTGGTGCAATGGCCACATGGATGTAGGCCAGCAACACCAACATCTGGCGGTCAACATGGACATGCAAGGACACCAAACTGCTCCCATAGTCACAGTACCAGCCCCACCACTGTGGGGGGGGTACTGTACACACCACACCACAGCAGGCTATGTGTATGTGACCCTGGCCAGTCCCAGGAGGGACCTGGTTCCAGCGGACATATGTCATCATCAGGGGAGAGTATCATATCGAAGCTTGTACCTGGGCATGCCTGTGGAACCCTTGGCAGGCACAGTTCTCATGTCCGTGGCTGGAGGCAGTGATCTGCACACCTTGTCAGGTATGGTGTGCAACTGTCCAACAAACACCTATATAGGGCAGCCACATGGCAGAACTGTGTGCATGCATACCCACACACAATACAAACACAACTAGGGCAACCCCATACCTACACAAACCACATCACCACGGCCATATCAGTAACTTAAACCCCTCACTCACATACATGGTGTCAAATGTATGGCCCACCCTAGGTCTCTGGCAAACCAAAAACACACCCTGTGCATATGATGATACCTGTGCCACATCCCTGTCATCCATAACACTGATGCAGGGACAGGCTAATATGGTTCTGATGCACACAGTGACTGTACTACAGTGTACCAATGTACTGCTGTATAACATGTTGTCAGCAGTAATGTTTGTAGCTGTCCAGCCATGACGCATTATAGCTGTTAGTAACACTGTGTGATTTGGTCTCCATAATGTTATCAATTTGTGTTGTAGGTGTCCATGTGTCAGAAGGAGGATGGTCTGCTGTCATATCTCACAAGGGGTATGGTACTGTGGTGACACCATGGCTGTGCCATATCCTGGGTACAGTTGAACACATCACAGGTCTGTATAACAGTTACTGCCTGTCACACATGGACAGATGACCCCCTGGGAAATGTATATTCATCAACCTGAAGTAGATCCCTACACATACATGCACACTCTTACTTGGCAACACTGGGACTAGACCCCTACCTAGGTATGTAGTGCTACTGATGTGTGTTGCTTTAATTACGCACACCACACAGTGTTTAGGATGAGGTGTGTTCCAGGTTACATGTTACATGCAGTACATCCCCAGGCATGTACAGTATGGTAATGGGGGATGTAATGGTTGTATATGGACAATACATAGTGTGACATACCATCATATACACATTAACAAACACATAACAGTCAGACACACATCCGAGAGACCTGGGCCTATCAGTGCTAACTACCTTGTCAGTATGTCCAATTTGTTACAGGTAGGCTGCACATGAATAGCTAGGCTGGATAGTGTTATCAGTTACCTGCATGGTTGATGGTGACAGTGGTCACCATACAGTGGTACATGGGACATGTACTGGGGGTGACATGGTGTAATGACAGTTTACCCAGCACCCGCACCCCACTGTGTATATTGTATGCACTGGAACCCATGATGACACTCTGACATACCCACCATCACACATTGACCAGGACTGCAATACAACCCCTTGTCCATCCCAAGAGTGCTACTACAGGGATATGCATATAATGCTCATGCCACAGGCATAGTAGGGTGATGCATTGTCATACCTATCCTATGGGCAGCAACATTACTATCCCTAATACTGGGCAGCAATGTGTATTGTAATAGGAGTATGTGGCCTCAGAATGCTGTACCCTACATATATACACACATGCACACATAAACATACTTGCCAGAACTCAGCGGATTTCCCATGCTTATCAACCCATTTGCACAACTGTGTTGTGCTGGCACTGCAAGGCCCATGTAGCCCTTAGGCAGAGGAGCATAACAAAGCACATGTAATGTCTGGTACAGCAGCAGCCAGATCTAACTATGACAATGGATGGTGTGGTGGGTGAGAAGGGCCTCAGGGTATTCCCAATTACAGGTCTACTAACACACAGACACTGATATCCTCAGTAATGCACATGTGCACATTTGTCAGTACTGGGGTGCATTGGTACAGGTGTTCATAGGTGTGTACCTGGCTATTGTCCATGGAGAGATTGGAAGTGTAGGGGATGTGTGTACGGTCGTATCATACGAGACCAGCAACTCAGGCAACAATCCAATTCTTTTGTTCAAGTGCAAAAGCACATAATGGAGTGGAAAAAGCAGACTAGTTTTGGCTATGGCATTACTTAGCCTTCCTCCGTTATGCGCTTTTGCACTTGAATAAAAGAATTGGATTGCTGCCTGAGTTGCTGGTCTCATTTATTTCTCATGTATTGATGTTTTTGGGACCTGGCAGTAGCCATAGGTGCAGGGTTCTGTCGTAGTTACAGTGGTATCATGCCACCCTCCATGTGCCAGCAGGCTATCTATCTACAGACACCACTACAGTGACCCTCAGGGTGAGAATGACATGCATCAGCCAATCCTCTGGGTGCCTCCTGCAAATGGCCGATATATATATATATATATATATATATATATATATATATATATATATATATATATATATATATATATATATATATATGTATACATATATGTTTACCATATGCCCAGAACATGGACTGGAATCATACCTCAGCACCAATAGTCTCAACCTCTTAGTGCAAGTGGATGTCATATGTATTGCAGGTATATTTGTAGACTGTTGCTACTGTAACAGGGGCTGTCTTAACAGACATGTTGTGTGTGGGAGGTCATATCTGATATTGACAAGTATGCCATCAGTTACTGACAGATATCCTAAGGAAATGATAAAAGAATGACAGGCACACCACGACAATCGAAGCAAACCTCTTAAAGTGCGTTAAAATAAAGTTTTTATTGCAACTAAAGTAAGCGCTTTCGAGTCTCCAAGGACAGCTCTTCAGACTTTATAACAATTAACAAAAAGGAAATCTATAATTACTATTGTCTATCAGTGTAGACAAATAAAAAGGCTGTTACATAACACATGACTTTCTCATCAGTAAAATTCATTACAAAATTAATGTATTACTTCATATTAAATATAAAACATTTTTCAACATCTGTATGTATAACTTTCTTAGGCTCAAATTCTTAAAAAAAAAAAAAAAAATATATATATATATATATATATATATCCTAAGGACATCATACTACAATACCACTGATAGCACAGTAATGATCCTATGGACTACAGCAGTGATATGACCAATATATGTGGACAGTCTGGCACAATCTGGTCAGTCCAGAGGTATACACAGATCCCCTTAGTGCGAGACATGTGGACCAATTCTGACAATGTGAATGTTAACAGCCATGTACATGGGTATATCATGTAAACACTGGACTACATATGCCACACAGTTTATGCATTCACACACTCCTGTCTGTCCTGACACATAATAACTGGTGGTGCAGAGGTCACATGGCCACATACTGCCCAGTAGTTAGTGACCTACATCCATACAGCATCTCACTGCTTTGTCAGAAATATACAACAATTATGGTGGCCCAGCAGCAGTACATCTTGCAAATATCTGGACATAACATCGCACTGGGTAATTACACTAAGCTGCTAGGCATGTAACAAAGCACTGTGCAAACTATGGGCAGACTGCCACAACACTGGCCTACATTTCGTATGGGGGAATACACATGTACCTGCAAATATAGCAGGCTCTACAGGCATGTCACAGCACAGAGTAACAGACACCTCTGTGAAAGTGCATACCCACAACCAATGTGAAGATAGCCACAGCCACATATGGTATGCAAGCTTAATATTAAACTATATGAACTGTCTGATCAACACCATCTTCATATGTGCCACTCACACACTAACCTTACATATACTGGGTCATGACAAAGTGTGGTCCAATGCCTGTCTGTGGTATGAGACACGTGTGTGTTTGGCCCTACAAACATGTGAGCCGATAGGGTACCATACACCAGAGCAGCATGTAACATCAGATAGAACAGGACCAAGAACAATGACATCTACCACAGTCTGTACACAGGCCAAGGTACGTATTCGTAATACACATACTGTCGACAATCATCATAAGTACACAGACCCCACTACTGTACACACAACCACAGAATGCCCAGGTTATGTACTCAGAAATAACCCCTACTATACATAACATGTCTAGCAGTCTGATATCTAACTGGCTTGTTATCAGGTATGATGTCAATAAATAATGGTGTACAGAACATATGCACCTCTTACTGCATGATATATGTACAAAGGTCGACAGACTTGTGGCTGGAGCCACAAACACTCTGCCAATATTGGCATGTTGCTGTGATACCCTCATTCATTTACTGTTGTAACAGGGTTTGTTGTGACATATGTCTTATGAGGGATATGAAGTCAGTAACTCTCACAGCTGTTACCATGTACTGACTGCAATCCTCAGAATATGCTTCTACAGTTCTAAGATAGGTGATCTGTGGGTAACACAAGAAACATAAGACTCCAAACACTGGCCAGTCTGCAGATAACCCTACAAGTAGAAGTTTACTCAAACACATAACACTGTCATGACAGGTATTAAATCATGTAGACCAGCCATATCCACACAAACCCTGGTAAACCAACATTACTCCAAATGCAGAAGAACAACACTTAATTCTGTAGTCATGTCTGGAACATCCCCCTCCTGTTTGTTGGCCTGTCTCCACAGTGTATGTTGTAAGAGATATATCCCACTATCATCTGTGATGCTGTTTGCCAAACATCGACATGAAGTCCTGCTCACAGTGAATGAAAAGGGCCAAAACCCACATGATGTTCCTAGTTATAGGAGTGTGTTTCCATGCAATTGGCTATGGGAATGTTACCACAGCTCTTCCACATGCAATCAGCTAGTGGAGGACTGCAATTTGTGCAGAGGCAATCAGCTGATCATGAGCATCACTTACAAAACACAAGCTGCTGCCTAAGCAAAGCAGGTGTACTTCTCCACATCCACCAGAGAGGGAGTGAGAGAGACAGACAGAGACAAAGTAAGACAGGGAGGGGGTGAGAGAGTAAAACCTAAGCATGCTTGTGTCACACACTTACCAGTACTGGGTTTCAAACCCCTGCCTGACTATGTATTATTGTCATATGTCTGTGCAGTTATTGCATGCACCAAAGAGCTTACATGTTGGGGAGTTGTCCAAAGGTATATTTGATGGTGAGTGACATCTCCAACAGTGATAAAGGAGGGATAAGGTATGTGTAGTACACGTGCCTGTCCACATGAGCAGGTGTCAAGGTCGACACAGGCACACTCTCTCAGGAACTCACACACATTTTCACAGTTGGCAGGGTCAGGATTAGACTTCATAACTACCTAGTTTGCCACAATACAGTAATACGCAGGTATCACATGCACCACAGGGGTTATCAGGATGATATATGGGCAAAGGGTATGTCAAGGTGTCTGACATCAGAAGGCATGCTTCAGTAGGACAATGGGAGGTGTAGTGAGTGCAAATGGTGTCCAAATCATTATACTCCACACACACACACACACACACACACACACACACACACACACACACACACACACACACACACACACACAGGTTGCCAGTACTGACATGTATGGGTGCATTGCTTCACAGGTGTGTAGTGGTTGACTGTGCGAGAAGGTTGTATAAGGCTAGGGAAAGGGTATAACTTGGCATCAGGCCACATGACAATGATCTGTAGTGTGGCTCAGGGGTGTAGTGTCTGGATTGGCCCACACATGTGGGTATTGTATTCACCATCCAGTCATCTGGGTTACTATTGTGGGTGGCCAGTGCTGTGCAATGCTTGCCATGTACGTGTTCTATAGTCCATGACATGGATGGTGTCTGGGATGTGCACACATCCCACATGCATGTTCTGTGACATGTGGAAGTGTACCTGGGGTGTCTGGGGCATTTTGTGTAGACAGATTGTTATCATCAGATGTGCCATTCCTGGCCTCATGTGGTGAGAACTGGCAATGGACACCAGGTTGACCCTGCACCTACACTGACAGCATGATACAGGTATTCCCTGGTATCAGTGGCATCTGTCCATACAGGGCATGTGTATAAGGCATGGTATGGCCTTTGTGGTTTCCATTTGCTGGCACTACAGTTGCTGCAGGTGTCCAGTGGGGCACATAATGAAGGAGCATTGTATGCAATGATTTGCCTATTGTAGCGATTGGACAGGGTGCTATGCCCTCTGTAGTCCACTGCAATCACACCATGGCTACTATCTGTGGGCAATATGCAGGGAACTACCAACATAGTGGTTGTTGCCTAGCTGAGTGTATTTGTGGATGAGACATGGGTGGAGAGTGTTCTCTGGGTAATACCAGGGTTGCCTATATTGTTCGTCAAGGCATGATGTCACATGTAGGGGTATGGATTTTCTACCCCAGCTTCTCTGCTGTTTGACATCTGTTATTCTTGTATGGTGGGCATTATGACATATAATAGGCCCACCATATAAGAACTTTGCAAAACCCGCTCCACAATGAGTCCAGTTTTTGCACACCACAACTACCTCCACACAGGATGCGAATGACAAACACAAACACACACACACACACACACACACACACACACACACACACACACACACACACACACACACACACACCCTGAGTCTCACAACTGCCATGGGCTACTCCTTCCTCAAAGGTGTATTTCAAAGTGAATGACATCAGTAGGCTTGCCAAAGTAGGGCAATGGAAGTTGTAGTGACTATGAATGGCCTCAAAAGCATTGAACCCTACACAGGCAAACACACACACACACACACACACACACACACACAAACCATTGCACTTACCATGTCTGGGATTAAAACTCTTACCTAACTAGTAAATTATACTACAGGATTACACATTTGTAGCATGCACCACAGAGATTACTGAGCCAGTCCTTCCCCAAAGGTGTATTTTAAAGTGAATGACATCAGCAAACTTGCCAAGGTTGGGCAACGGAAAGTGTAGTTCATAGATTCATAGGTTCATAGGTTGATACATGGCTCTCAGCCCTAGGGCCTATACATGCCTAGACATGACAATTCCCTGGCTATGTCTGCCCACAATATTTACTTCCCTGGACCCCTGTCTAGCAGGGCAGCTGACTTGATTCCTGGGGTCAATTTTCTATCTCCCATCCAATCATCCAGGTTCTTTTTGAAGAGGGCCAAAGAGACACTCTGCTTAACATGTATAGGGAGTCTATTCCAGAGTCTGGGGAATCACTGGGTGAGAAACACACCCATCCAGTATGTATTGTTCATTGTGATGACAAGATTTGGATCCCTGGATCATGAGGCTGTGAGGGTTTGGAATTCTTTAAGTGTAGAATGTCCAACAGCTGTGGGTTTGACATGGCATGGTATGTTAAGCAAAAGAAAAATTGCACAAGATGCTAAAGATAATCACAAGGCCTTCTTTAGTTATGTCAGGAACCAGGGTGGCAATTCCCAGATATGCTCTGAGTTAGTTCAAAATGACAAAAATACACTGAACCCACAGACATTGCCAAAATCCTGGCAGGCAGGTTCAGTGCAAACTCCCCCCCTTCCCCCCCAAAAGAGCAAATGTCTATCCCAACAGAGTGTGGCCTCCCTGACATCACAGATGCACAGGTGAGAGCTGCCCTCTCCAAAGCAAAAAACACAGCATCAATGGGACCGGACGGTGTCCCAGGCTGCGTCTTACATGAACTCCAAGAAGAACTGAACCCTCACATAAAGTCACTGTTCAATCTCAGCCTTACTACAGGATATGTACCCAAGGAATGGTGTACAGCAACAGTGGTCCCACTCCACAAAGGTGGTGCCACAACGGGCCCTGGAAACTATCACCCTATAGGCCTGACTAGCCTGGTCTGCAAAGCTATGGAGCATATCATCATGAAACTCATAAACAAAGACACTGGGAATCTCCAAACACTGGATCCTACCCAATTCGGCTTTGTTAAGGGCAGATCTTGCCTCTTGAACCTGGTCGACTTCTTTGAAACAGTCACCAAGGCCATAGATGAAGGGAAGGTAGTCCACACAGCCTACCTGGACCTCGCAAAAGCCTTCGACACAATACCCCACTCAGGCATTATAAATAAGCTCACCAGCTTAAATATCAACCCCTATGTCACAAGATGGGTTGCAAACTGGCTCAGGGATAGAACCCATATGGTCAGAATTGCAGGTGCCATGTCAGACTCTAAACCAGTTACAAGTGGTGTCCCACAAGGCTCAGTCCTGGGACCTCTCTTGTTCGGTATATACTTCTCTGAGGTACAGGCTAACATGGGAGGACTATGGCTGACCAAGTTCGCAGATGACTGCAAACTGGGTGCCATAATCGACTCGCTGACTGACACAAGCATCCTCTAAAAGGGTCTCACAGAGACGGATAACTGGTGCCAGAGCCATGGCCTAAAGCTAAATGCCAAAAAGTGCATAGTCATCCCCTTTGGGAAAAACAAAGTGCCCACAAATTACCACATAGGTGGTAATCCATTAAGTATGGAAGAAGTAATTAGGGATTTGGGGACCCAAGTAGATAGCAATCTCTCCTTTGATAATCACGTTGCCAAAGTGGTTAGAAAGACCTTCTATATAGCCCATCTTATCATGAAAGGGTTCACATCTAGATCAAGAGAGGTCATTGTGCCCCTCTACTCATCACTCATCAGGCCCATAATTGAATACAATCCCCCATTTGGGATGCACCTTACCCGACACCTGCAGCAACTGGAAAGACCCCAAAAGTACCTCACCAAGAGGATCAAGGGACTCAAACAGATGCCCTATGCAGTTAGGCAAAAGAAACTCCAGCTCTACTCAGTTGCTTACCGCCTACTCAGAGGCGATCTGTGCCTGACGTATAAAGCCATGTCCAACCCAGAATTAATGGACATGCTCCACCTCAGGAAATACAAATCCCTTAGAGCTACATGCTCCAGGGACTTAAACCTCAGCACAGAAATAAATAGGACATGCTGGAGGGACAGATTCATATCCCAGAGGCTCCCCTCACTCTGGAACAAAATCCCAATCTATGTTAGGCAGAGTCCCTCAATGACCCTCTTCAAGAGAAATCTTGACGAGTGGATGGGAGATCGTAGGTTTACCCCTGGGATCTCTTCTGTGTCCCTACTAGACAGAGGCACATTAAACTAACCTCAAAAGGGCTATCTTCTGTGACCTACTATACAGAGGCACAGTCAACTAATCTAAAAGGGTGGCGAAAGCCAAACACACTCTGGCTAAGCTTATAAATGCCCTAGGGCAGATAGCCTAGTATCAACCTATGAACCTATGAGATCGCCTCTGAGAACACAATATGTGACAGAGTATAGCTGGATGATTTTCAGACGGTCAGCGCAGAGCATCTGGTTTAAGCCTGTGATTCATTTCGTGAGGTATGTCTGCAGCCTTTCTAGTTGTCTGAGATGTCTTGTGAGGTATATACATAACGGGCTGTTATAGTCTGTACTAGGTCTACTGAGAGATGACTACAGTGGGACAATGGCCTCATTTTCCTGGATGTAAAGCCCTCAGTGGTGAGGTGGGTTTCCTGACTGTTGTGGTGATGTGGTTATCAAAGGTGAGACCACTGCCCACCTGTGTCCCTAAGTCTGTTTTCACACTTTAGGTATTTAGTGTACTGCCACCCATGTGGTACTTCACAGGTACATGTCCCTTCCAAAAGGGGATAACTATATATTTCTTGACATTGATCTTGAGGCCATGGCTCAGGCACCAAACATGTCTTTCAGTAAGGCCCTTCCGTAGAGTATTCACATCATGTGGAGGTTCAATATTGGCTCCTAGTGTGCAGTTATCTGCAACATTTGTTTGCCAGAGACCCTTACTGTTGGACTGTACTTCAGAGCAGTAGATGCCAAACAAGAGTGGTGCCAGGACTGAACCCTAAGGTACTCCTATTGTTACTTGTCTGGGGTTGGGGTTGGTGTCACCTACATTTATAGTGTGGGTTTTGTCAGTACATCAATTGGAAGCCCATCAGGTGACATAGGGATTAATGGCCCGCTTGATACATTTATCTATGATTCCAGACTGGGGGATGGTGACAAAGGCCTTGGTGAGGTCTGGATAGGCTGTGTGAACCACCTTACCCTCATCCACAGCTCTGGAGATGGATTCACAGTTGTCAATCAGGTTGAGGTGACACGATCATCCCTTCACAAACCCAACCTGGTTGGGGTCCAGTGTTTGCAGGTTGCCAGTGTCTTTGCTTTAATTTCCATGATAATACATTCTATGGCCTTGCAGATCAGGCATGTCATACTGCTGGGGCTGTAGTCCCCAGGAGCCAAGGTGGATCCCCCCTTGTGGACTGGGATAACTGTAGCTGTGCGCCAAACAGTGGGCACGAAGCCTGAGGTGTGGCTATGATTAGACATGACACGTAGGTGAGGTTGACTGGTCCCATGGCTGCTGTTGTCATATCTCTGGAGAATGTGTTTTTACCTATGTGGCCGTTATTACCAGAATCTGGTAATCATTCTGTGTTGAGATGGGCCCTTTGGGGGGTGGGAGGAGGGTGCAGTTAGCACTGAATTGATCTGCCAGGATATTGGCAATATCCCTGGGAGTAGTATATTTAATACCATCCTGTTGTAGCTCAGAGCAGATCTGAGCATTGTCATTTAGATTGCTCACATAGCTATGGAATGACTTGCAGTTGTCTTTGACATCTTTGGCAATATTATGTTCATAACTAGCTTTGGTGGGTGTTATGAGGGATCTCTGCTTCTTACTGTGGCTGGTAAGGGAGTATTTTGCATCCTGGAAATTCCCCCGTTTCTGCATCAGTTTCCTCCTTTTGTTGTACAGTATGTTTATGGCAGGGGGGCACCACATTGACTTCCTTTTCTTGGTGGGGAGCATCTTGGTTCTATATTGGATGTCACGATTCATGCATGAGTGGATGTGCTCGTACAGTGCCTTCATGTAGGATTCAGCAGTCAGCCTTTCAGTTCCCATCTGCATGGGTGTCATGATGTTAGTCACGTCTGACATGTATAGCATGACGTTGGCTTTGGAGATATGTGTTATGGAGGTTTCTTTACTGGGGTGTAGGGGAGGGATGTTGATGTCAAGGGTGATTAGCTCATGGGCAGACCTGACCACCAATGGGGTGAACATAACTGTGGAGCATTGATTTCTCATGTTGGTAATGGCCAGGTCGAGGATATTTCAGCCCCTGGTGGGACTATGGGTTACTTGATCCAAAACATTGGGAATTATGACTTCCAAGAACCATTGGGCACACATGCTGGTACACAACTTTTCCCAGTTAATGGCAGGATAGTGTAAGTCACCCAGTATTAAGGTGTTTGCTTGTATCATAATATTTCAGAGTATGTTTCAAAAGCTGTAGTGGGTATCTTGGGGCATGATGGGGGATCTGTAGCAAGCTATACAATTTGGAATGCAGTCTAACCTACTGTTAGTTGCACCGGGGATATTTCAGACACATTCTGTTGGGCAAGTAGCCTAGTGGTGTGAATGTCCTTGGTGAATATGGACACTCCTCCACCTTTATTGTTTTGGTCCTGGTTGGTGGTCAACAGGTGTGGTGAGAGCTGTACCTGGTATTGCAGGGGGTGCTCTCTGGAGCCTTGGATCAGGTCTCTGTTACTGCAGAGTTATTAATGTTCTCCATTTTTAGGTGTGCCTAGTGACTGTGAATGGCCAAAACAAAATTGATCCCCACACACACACAGAGTTTCACAGTTGCCATGTCTGTGAATAGAACTCCTACCTAACTAGTATATTACACTTCAGCATTACACAGTTATAGCATGCACCATGGTGCTTACTGGGTGACTCCTTCCCCAAAAGTGTATTTCAATGTGAATGACATCAGCAGCCTTGCCAACGTAGGGCATTTGAAATTGTAGTGAGTGTGAATGGCCTAAAAAACATTGATCCCTACACATACACACACAGTTGCCATGTCTGGGATTAGAACTCCTACATAATTAGTACATCACACTATAGCATTATGCAGTTATAGGATACACTACAGAGATTATTGGGCTACTCTTTCCCCAAAGGTGTATTTCAAAGTGAATGACATCAGCAGCCCTGCCAAAGTAGGACATTTGAAATTGTAGTGAATGTGAATGGCCTTAAAAGCATTAATCCCTACACAGAAAAACACACACAGAGTTTCACAGTTGCCATGTCTGGGATTAAAAATCCTACCTAACTATTACATCACACTACAGCATTATGCAGTTATAGGACACACCATGGAGATCACTAGACTACTACTTCCTCAAAGGTGTATTTCAAGGTGAAGACATCAGCAGGCTTGCAATAGTAGGGCAATGGAGAGTACAGTGTGTGTGCATGGGACATAACCCATTCATCTAGAGGCAGACACACAACACTCAGGCACACACAGGTTTATATTCTACAGGTATGTGTGTACAACTGCTAGATGACTACTGACTTGTGCAGTCATGTTACACAGTTAGAACAAGCACTACAGACACTATAGTGCTGAGGGATACCAGAAGCAAATGTCTACGATGATTGACATTTGCACATCATGTGGTTTTAGCCAATTGGATGTGTGCTGTGTGGGACAGTCCTCATGATGGGAAGCTCTTTGTCACTGTCTGTCCCTCTCTTGTAATTGTAATTTTGGCCTATTATAGTGTGCTGTCCTTGGATATATGTGTGTATTCCTATGCAATGTGTGTACAAACATGGCTGGTGTGTACTGAAGAGTGTGTGCACTAGCATCTGCGACTGTCAGATATGTATGGTCCACTGTTGTTGCCAGACATGGGCTTCATTATGTGAGCTTGCCCAGTATGATCTTTCCGTATTTTGTTGTCAGACATGGCCTTCATTTCTCTAAGTGTGGGAGCATGTCCAATATGTCCTTCTGTATTGAATGTGTGAATCCATTCCAGGTAGATTGTACTCCAATGCAGGCTTTTGTGTTCTACACCTACAGCTAGTAACCTGTTTCTGTGGGATATCTGTAGATCAGTTGACAATATGGGGTCAAAATGGGCAAAGGATAGTGGGTTACTGTAGGTAATTGTGTCTGTGCTGCTTCTGCTACATGGTACTGGTGTTAGCAGAGATATTCAGACATATGTACTGTTATACACTGTGATGTTTTATGTCATTAAGTACTGTCAGGTATACATATTTGCTTGCAGTGATGTCCTGGGGAGCAGAGGGTGAATGCAGCTGTGTCCAGTATTGTGGTCAGCAGCCTACATATTCTTGCACAATCATGCCATTCTGGAGGGGAAGCTGCAGACACTTGTTGCTGGGTCTGTGTAAATGGCTCAGCACCTTGGTACAGTGGTGGCTGAGGATCCAGTGCTTGTACATCCATCAGCATGACAGTATGGTCATATCCTGCTGTGGCCATAACTCACAGCTGTACAGATTCACATATGTTACCAGAGGCAGGGGTCATAATTCTGGACATTACCCCGTCACATTGTGGTTTACGAGCAGGTTTGTAGCCACCCATTCTTGTGTTTGCAGCCAGGGATTGTATGTGCACACAGCTGAGTTTCGGACTTCACACACTCCATGCCACCCATGCTCCTAGCCCCTTTATTATTCTATCCTCTTCCAAACATTATGCAAACATTGTCTGATATGTTCCCTGTAATTATCATCTCATCCCAGCAGTAACTTGGTATTGATCCAAAGTTCATGCAGTAGGACATGGTGGACATGTTACTGTGATTTGTCCACATAGCCTTGGATTTGGGTTCTGTGGACTATTTTATGTTATTTGGGAGTCCATGACATAACAAACATTGGCAGTACGGGTGAGATACAGGCCTTTGGCAGAGAACTGTAGGCCATTTGGTAGTGATGCAGGCCAGCTGTAACAGGCCATTGCATTCTGTCCCTGCTACAGTCCCAGACTGCAATACACTATATTCCCCTAGGGTGACATGGTAGGTGCGCAAGGTGTTCATGCCAATACTTTCTGTCATTATTGATCCAGTGGTGTGGATGCTGGCAGGGTGCTGCTTACAGCTAGGGACACACCTGCATGGAACACCTGTTCTGCATGCTGCATTCTTTAGCTATTGCCATACAGAGCTGGGGGTCATATTGTACTCATTTCCAACAGCAGGGATAAGACTGGAGAGGTACCTATGGGTGATGGTGGGGTGAGCTGGGTGCATATGTGTTATGGACACTACTTGCATCTGACTCACAGATATGCATGGGGCATTCCACTTATGCTGGCTTGTGCAGGGACATCAGCTGTTTCTCAATACTTCATACCTGTGACCATTGTGGTCTGCCAGTGTTTTGCCAGATGACATCGGTATTCCCTACTACAAGCCCAAATAATGTGCTGATAACCTGTATGTACAATTCCAAGGGTGTGTCTATTTGACAGTTACGTATTATACACTGTCTATCTGGGGTATTTCCCACTGTGTACTTCTTGTATGTCTGGGCCCACATTCATGCCATGTCCATCTTTCAGATGGTGACACATATTACTTCCAAAAATTTACTATGTCTTACTGCTGGAATGTGTTTTGCTGGGAAGCATTGTTTTCAGCACTGTAGTTGTGAAAACTTGGCCCTGTCATCAGCAGTACTGGCCAATGGCCACAATGACAAACCTCACCATGCATACATACTGACCATTCTCACACAATATACAACACACACCAACCTAACACCAACAGCCCTTCATATTGTACACATGTTACAATCTATCCTGCTACCTTGGCCAGCTCAGATAATCTGTGCTCCACTGTTATTATACCTACACATACATGTTACTACATTTCTACATAGGATTGGGGGGGGGGCACACCCGACTGTTTCTACATTTCTACATAGGATTGGAGGGGCACACCTGACACTTGTACACATTTGCTATGACTGTACTGGTATGTCAGGTACTCCATTTCATTCTGTATTCTAACCTATCATGCTGACTAGAGGCATATCAGTATACTACAGGTCTTAGGTTTGATTGACCTATATTTCAATTTTTGACTTCTTACCCTTCAGAACTAACATGCCACTGCCTGACCAGTTGTAGTCTGTCTATGTAGGTCTGGAAGGGGGCTGTTCTCCATAGCCATCAATCAGAGGCCTTAGCACAGCCTTTGTTTGTGTTTGTCTATGCCTGTCCTGCTGACTGAGACTGTTGTTGGTTATGTAAGCCTCCCTGACTGGCATGTGTGTGTCCTATGGACACACATGTGGCCCAGCACATTTCCTGCAGTGAGTTTTTTCACCTTGTCTAGTACTGGCTACTTTGGTGACACCAGTATTTGTTACAGATCTCATGCTACCACTATAGGTGTCTACTATCTGCTGGCATCCCATTCAGCTACCCAATTCCCTTACATGCTCACATCCATACCATCTTAGGCTTGCACCATGGTCTTCCTGCATTGACACGGTTGGGTGCAGGCTAGCCATGAGGGGATCTAGGATTCAGTATCATTCCCCTCATTTGCATAGGATTGCCTGCTAATGCCTAGTTACAAGTCCCACACTGACCCTTCCCCCTTAACAACATTATTCACTGGCCATGTTGTCTTTTGCCTGCCATTGAGTCTAATGGAAAAATTGTGATTTTGGATAGAATGCTTATTTCAAGTTTTTGTTTTTATTTTCAGCCCGATCCCATTTGCATGCCACTGCTCTACTCTTAAACAGCTGAAATCGGCTAAAAAAATAATTTTTTTTTTTGCAACTGTTTTCCATGCCAATGGCCATATATATTGGCCATTGGCATGCTTTCCACATTATATAAACCCTTTATTTGGAGCTGTCATGGCTCTGTTTTGTAGTTTGTAGAAATGTACTCGGTTACTAACCAAGTACATTTCTGCAGACTACACTAGTCTTGTACGACTGGCTGACAGCTTCCTGGATCACAAATTCACCTCATTTTCAGGGTTTTCACCTGCAAATGGGATAATTTGCATACAAGAGCTGTGTCCGTGTAGGAATAGTGCAGGAGCGCTCATGCACGTCTCGGGAGCTTATTCCTTGATCACACGGCGGCCATATTGCCTCGAGCAGCTCCTGCACTATTCCTGTACACAGTGCAGAGCTTGATGAATCCTGGGGACTGTGTTTACTGTGACTTACAAAATCCAGTTTAAGACACAGCACCTAAAGAATACTACTACTATAAAATAGTTTGTGCTGAAGAGCTTGCCATTTGGCCTTCTTTAGTATCCCCTCTGGTTCCAGAGATATTAAACATCTGTTTAAAATGTCAGAACATAATTTGATGCTATCAAAAAATGTAGGCTTTGCCCATTGGAAGTTATAGTGCAAACTTTCAGCTTTCCATTGGAGGGAATGAGTTAGTAAGTTGTTTTGCATACTTTGTATTTTGATGAGCGAATTGGCCTTTCATGGTATGACATGAATCTAGAAGACCATGCAAAGGAAAAAGAGGAGAGGAATGAAGGCTGGAGTATGTGAAAGGAAAAAAGCTACAGAGGAAATGTATTTATTTACTTATTTTATTTACCTAATGTTGTTCCTACCTAATGTTATTTACCTAGATGATCCGACTGGGCAGAGCCCCTTTTCAGTAGAGACCTGGGAAGAAAATCTCCACATGAATGTACACAAAACAATAAATAAGAGTTTGCAATACAATTTTCAAACAGCTGCACAGCAAAAAATAAGCAGACAACTGAACAATTTACAAATACATATGAGCTGCATTAATTCAGCAAAATTTAACAACAGCAATATACGTTCACCTTACATAGTGAATTGAGAAAGATTATAGATCACATGCTGAATAAAATAGTTTGGAGCATGAATATAAAATAACCAAGAGAGATGATATAGTAATGAGAAATAAGATAGGTAGGAGCATGGATATAAATTAGCCAGAGGAAAAAACTAGAAGTAAAGAAAGAAATAGGATATCATATCAGCTGGAGTTAAATGTAAAGAAAATCTGGAGTAGTTAATATAGGGTTAAGTGAGAAGCAAGAAAGGCAAAGACAAGTGTAAAGAAATATTAGCAGGAAGGAATAAAGAGTATGATGAAAGGATTCCTTAGACAGATAAGGGGATAGAAGATGGTTTAAGACAGAGCAGAAATGTATTCAGAAGGGGCAGGAGTATAATGAAGATGGGGTAAAGGCAGAATCCTCACTGAATTCTACAGTTGGCAGAAGTCCAGAGTGAATGGTCAGATATTCATTATTTTGGCAGGGATGTTCATTACATATCAATAATGGGAGTATGCAGAAACTAGCAATCGTTCCCGTGATTTATATGTCGTAGCACAAATATTTGTTTTAAACTAGTCTGTGCATGTCAAAGGGGGGAAACATTGATTGTAAACAATTGTAAATCAGTTAGTTTATTTTATAAAACTAATTGCTTACAGTTGTTTTAGTGATTTTTTTCTCCCCAAATGACATCAGCATGTCCAAGCAGGTCATACTGACCCAGGCAAGATATTCGTAGCTGCTTTAGTGACACTTCCATGAACTGTGGGATTTTAAAAGTTATTTTAACTTTGCGTGGAATAAAACCATGTCATTTTATTACCAGTAGGTGATTACAAGTGCAAAGATGTATTGTGCTTCTGGGTATGCTTTTTTTTTGTAGTAGGGAAAAAGAAAACATTAAACAAGATCTTTAAAGAGCTGTGCTCCTTTTTCTTCCTCATTGACAGACTGAAACACATCTGCTTTTCTTATTGCATTACTTCACTCATTAGACTGTGGTCAGATGAAGTCAGCATGTGCCTACCTACTCCTCTTTGTCTCAGGTAGGATGGTAATTAGCTGAGAGACAGACGTGCTAAGCTGGATACTGGGTATGACCACAAAACAACAGAAGTAAGTCACAGTTCCTATCTTTGCATACTTTGTCACAGGCTGCTGATTTTGTTGCTATTATGTCTGAATGACAGTGAGTCCACCTGTCTTGCTTATAATAACTTACTACTAAAAGTCCTACTCCATCTACCTTACAGTGAGAGTTAGATAGCCAGAGACCCTGGAAAGTGCTGTTTACTGTTTATAAGAAGTATATTGCACAATGTTGCTGAACTCAAATCATGGACTACAAAGTGGAAGATGTACATTGTAATACTGATCTGTCTCACAGCTACTGAAATAAGTGAAAAGTGCTTCTGGTTCAAGAGGGACAGGGTCTGTGTTGCTTGGGATGGAGAGCATTTAGCACCTGGGTAAAGTGCAGATTCACAGATGAAATGCTAAATATGATGTTGACAATATTCACATAACAGTCATACTGAGCAATGCAGAGAAGGTTAATATCGTCTTCATATATACTCCATGAGAGTGTCTAAAGACCTTCAATACACTTCTTACCATATAGGTTGCATCATTTTATCTATTTATTATAATTTATTTATGGCCTTTGTTTACCAGGAAAGTCTAACTGAGCAGCAAGTCTCATTTTCAACAGAAGCCTGGAAAGAAAAGCTCCAAACACACAGACATATACATATGCAATGCATAAAAATACCATTTTGACATACATTTAGTTGCTCATATTAACCAATGATGTAAAACATATTAAGATATATTCATTTATTCATTTTGCAGTGTAAAAGAACATAAATGCATATAGTTAAAAAGAAAATATTTGTACAAGAGTCAAGAGTAGGCAAAAACAAGCAGTAAGTGGCACTGACTGACCAAGGAGCAGCACCACTGAACCTGGATGCTGTAGGTCATTTATCCCAGACTCTTGGGTGCTGTACCCAATGGAAATACACTAAAGGAGGGGCTGATAGTATACATGTAGGAAAGTAGACTCTGATATACTGATGAACATGGTAACATAGATAAAATATCATGCCAATCAAACCTGATCCACTTCTGTGATAGGTTAACTGGATTATCATGAAAATGGATGGGGCAGGCTAGGTGATATAGGCTACTTTTACTTCAGCAAAGCCTTGAAGTCATTACTGCATGGAAGACTACGAACAAACCACCAAGGGTCATGTATGGGTAAAATGATAAGCAAATTGATAAGTAAATAAGGTAGAAAATGTCTGAAGGGGGGATACAGAACACAGTGGTGGGGGGCACTTTTCCTGGGGATGGAAGCATAACCAGTGGCGAGTCACAATAGCCAGGACTGTTGCTCCCATTATTTATCAAATGCATATCGAGCCAAACCAGAGGGACCCTGGCAAAATCGAGTAGCAGCTGTGAAAAATCAATTGCAAACTTCCCTTTATGAAAGCAATATGTGAGATACGCAAATTACCAGTCTAATACATACAAGGTGCTGTAGACAAACACACTGTATCTACTCCCTAGCGTTTGCAGCATGTACCAATTAAGGTTTTACTATGATCGTGGTAAGCATGCACATGTGCATAGAAACTCTGCACGGTGCTCTTTGTGACTATCAATACACTACAGCTGTTGCAGTGACCAGATGTTTATTACGGAGGTAATGACATTTAATGGTAATCAGCCTATGTGGACTGCGGATGACATCATGGGATCAGATCTGGTTTCTTCCTCCTTTGCTGTACTATGTGTCCCCTTAAATTGGTAAGTGCTAAGTTATTTGGCTAGTTATGAACAGAAGACAGCATCCATTTACTCTAACATGATGTCTGTATTTGGTTCACATGATAAGGTTTGGATAAAATTGTTAAACTGGTATCTCATAATGAGTCAGGTATATCGATTAGAACAGTCTAGTGGTTTTGGCAGTGTAACCAGTATGATACAGAGGCACAGCCATTAACCATCACTACTTGGAGTCAACCTCTGTCTACTCTCACTGACTCTTTATTCTGTCTTTATGAACACCAGAAATTTTGCGAGGATCTCTATTACACACTAAGCTTGTAACCAGTTCTACATTTTCCAACCTCTGGACTCTTCATAGGTCCCAGTGATCTTCTCATGCACACACACACACGGATCTCCTTTGAAACATTGAAAGCCCAGATAACCAAACTGCATTTTCACGAGATGAAAATCACAAAACATTATATACCCTAATGGTGAATTGTTCCTAGGGCAAGTAAACACTTGGCCAATGTGCCATTTTCTCCACTGTAGTGCAATCCTGGAGTTGGTATATATAGTTAGGGGGTGGGTTTTATTTATTCTGGTATGTGTTTCATTAAAGTTTGGGCAAGTGTTTACTTGCCCTGAGAAAAAGTTGCCGTTCAGGTATGTAATGTTTTGCGATTTTCATCTCATGAAAATGCAGTTCGGTTATCTGGGCTTTCGACATTTCAAAGCAGATTCACACACACACACACACACACACACACACACACACACACACACACACACACACACACACACACACACACACAAAACCACAAAAAGATGAGGCACATATACTAAAATCATGTACAGTGATATATTTGAAATGCTAAGCATTATCAGACATAATAGGCAATGTATTCCTACATAAGAATTATTTCTGTTAGGTGTTCCTAAATTGATACATAATTTGTGCCATTTTGTATATGAATAGACACACATCTAAATAATAAATTGCATTGCATGAAACAACACACACACACACACACACACACACACACACACACACACACACACACACACACACACACACACACACACCATGCATGTGGAGTTATAGAAATGGAAATGCACAGTTATATAGTAGCAGCATAAATACAAGAAAACACACACATTAAGAACAATGACTGTAGTAAAAATCATAGAAAATGCACATATATACCGGATACAGCATGTAATGTAATACAAAAATATGAAATAAGTACATATATCATTAAAAAGTAAAAATGTATGCCAGTCTAAGCATCCCTACCTTCTATGTATGACAGAAATGCATACCTCCCAACTATACAGATTTTTGCAGAATGTCCAAATTTGCCTCATATTTTAGTCTATCTTTCATAAAATTGTGGTTTTTCTGGTAAGTTAGTGGCAAATTATTAAAGACTAAAGTGAGAAAATAATGACAAGTGTTAGACTTCATACCCTTCAGAAAATTCATGCTAATGCAAAACTTGTGATTCTATCAACTTTCTAAGTTTGTTAAGAGCAATATTTAAAAACTGTCCCTATTTTTGGGCCTTTGTCCCACTTTTATTTATAGCTTTGTCCAGATTTCTTGTTCTAAGAGGTTGAGAGGTATGCAGGAATGTAACAGAATTATGATAATAATAATAATAATAATAATAATAATAATAATAATAATAATAATTTATGTATGTATGAGAGACATTCACTGCTAATCATTCCATTATTATGACTGCCTCTCATTATTGTATTATTGCAATATGTCTCACAAACTTTAATGCATGTTTTCTGCTGTTCTTAAACTTGCAGACTCAGTTATTGTAGGTTTTCATGTTTGCTGTGATTGCACTTTTGACTTGCAACTGAATCTTTAAAAGTAATAACATTTGTCCTTTAAAACAGATTTCTGATCTCCTTAGGCTTTCTGGCGCAAAATATATTTTATAATAATATTTTTTTTGAGTTTGTACATTTGTGTAGGTACCTGTCTATCCATATATATATATATATATATATATATATATATATATATATATATATATATATATATATATATATATATAAGTCAGCAGGCCCAATTCAGTGACACTTCATTTAACCGACACTTCATTTCACCGACACTGATTTCATCGAAAATGATATATGGCATATTCCGCGCCATAGAGCAACCCTGGAGTTAGAATATATAGTAAGGGGGTGTGGGGGGCATTTTACAGTATACAGATGCATTCTTACAAGTGCAATGAATAACTATTACCAACAAACCATTATAGAATCCCAGTATGTAGGGGGCTTCACCCCCCACACCCCTCTTACTATATATTCTAACTCCAGGGTCGCTCTACAGTGGGGAATAGGCCATATATCATTTTCAACTAAATGAGTGTCGGTAAAATGACATGTCGGTGAAATGAAGTGTCAGTGAATTGGGCCTGCTGAGTTGAGTTGGTGAAATGAAGTGTCGACGAAATGAAGGTGATCCATATAAATATATATATATATATATATATATATATATATATATGTATACACACATATATATTATTTATTTATATATATATATATATATATATATATATATATATATGTGCTTTTATTACACAAAACTCCCAAATATTGATATCTGTGTTATTGACATGGTTTGATTGATAAAGCAAATGGCATACAGGTATGCAAGATCAACAATTCAAAGGTTTGAGGAACATGCCCCTTCCTCTGGGATTGTGTGATCTTGGAACTTATATATATATATATATATATATATATATATACACACATATATATATATATATATATATATATATATATATATATATATTTTTTTTTTTTTTTATCTTTTGTGGTTGATGTTTTGTGTCAGCCTACTGAAGCTTTGATTAACTTCATTAGATGCGTCACAAGTATCTTGCTATCATGTGACAAACCACACTAAAAAGATAAAATACATGTTGAACATAACAGGAGCTACCATGCTGAATGATGTATTTGTGAACTCTATGTTTCTGCTGTATGACAACTTACAATTGCTGCAATACTCAGGCTATTAGTAAAGTCCAAGGCATATGCCTAAACATTGACAGGGTTTGCAGCCATACCTTATATTTGGACAACATAAAATACTGTGGTGGTCAAATCCAGTCAGAGCTATTTAATTAGCTATGTTCCAAAAGTATACATGGTAGATTCACAGATGCTGACTGTATAAATTCAAAAGCTCACAACTAGCCCAGCTGAATATCTGCATGCACGTGTATATGCCTTTGTGACTGTAAAGTGGCAAACATGCCTAATATATATAGATATAGATATATATATATATATATATATATATATATATATATATATATATATATATATATATATATATATATATATATATAGATACACACATGCACGTGTTCAAGTACCAGCCTCTAAAGAACATGTTATTGATTTGTACAAATCTAACATACATTTTGGTGTGTGATTTGCAATGCATTGTGTTTAGACCGTGCCACAGCACAGATATTGTCAAGCTTGGAATCATTATGGAAATTACCACCTGTTTGCAGTTATCCATAAACATATTAGTCAAAATGACACCTAAGGCATGTGATGACAAGCGCAGAACACGCCTATCAGTTACAGATGTACTGTACTGTCATTTCTCCCAATAACTGTTGTCATCAGACACAGTGATGAATAAATATTGCAGTCAGTTCCACTTTGACAGATGGGGACCAGAGATGTAGGTTCCAAGAAACAACAAAAAAGTGTTTGCAGCATGAACCAATTAAGAGTTACTATGATCTTGGTAAGCATGCATATGTACAAGGATATGTATCAAAGGATGCAAGTGTACGAGGCAGATATAGCACACAATTCTCATTCAAAGCAAGCTGTACATTAAATCATAGAAACTCTGCATGGTGTTCTTTGTGACTAACAATACTAGACATGTGATTCTGTTGGAATATGTAATAGTTTAGTAACTTGAGAAAGTATATCTGGGGCCTGATCTTTTATACCATTTTACTGTTAATCGCCAGTTTTATTTATTGTGACTGTGCATTTGTGGGATGAGCATAACATTTCTATAACATCTTAATGCCCATTGTGTCATTTATGGCCATGCTTCCCTAACATGTACATGTGCTCACAACTTGCACTGTCCATTGAAGACTTAAAAATGTATATTTAATATGAAAACAAAATGCATCCACAGTACAACAAATGACACACAAATCATGGGCACCTTCTGTGGCCAGGAAATGCAGTTAGGCCACAAGAGCTCAGTACAGACTTTCTACCTTCACTCATGCAGAGTGGCTGTCAGCTGCCCTTCTCAGACTTGGGCCTTTCAGTGACCTTTGTATTTCCTCTCCTATCTCAGCAGTGCATCACATTTGCCTAATTTCACATTTTTACTTTCTTAGTCTTACTGTTGTCACCCGGGCTTAACTTCCTGATATGCTCATTTATTCCCCCATGTTCAGTGCTGGGTGCTGAAAACATAAATAGATGCATTACTTTATGTTTATCTTTGCCCATGCAAGAAAAACTCTAGGCCACAGAAAGATGAAGTACAAGCAAGAATTTATTTCCTGGCTGACAGTACTTTTTATGACCTAACAAAGCCACTATTGTAAGCAGGACTGTGTTATTTGTCCACGTGGATATTGCACATTAAAAACTGCCAAAAATTATAATGATATTCATGTTAAAACCTCCAGTGGCATCTCTGAGCTGTTTGTGGCAGTTGATTGATGTCCTCTTCCTTTAGAAGAGGCATTTGTGGACTTAATTACTTCTTGCCACATCTCTGCAACCTGGATCATTCATCAATCCTTGGTTGCTTGCACTGCTGGTAGATTACATGCCTTGTCTTTATGGTAATAGAATCATTACATTCTCCATATTTGTCTTAAGCCTATGTGCGAGTAATTAATTAAGTAGGAGACATGGAGCAAACCTACACACAATACTGCAAAACATGGTTATTTAGAAAGAAAGCAGTACAGGTTTTACATATCCCTTTGAGTTATAATCATGCTGTACATTGTTTTGTGGTTCCATTTTGTAGGAACAATGCTTTTCAGCTATGCTTTAGAGCATAAGTGTGTAAAATAGCACACACAAGCATACACTCCCTAGCTTTATAAATGTGGATCCAAGAAATCCAGAATAAACCCAGAATACAGAATTTAAATCAGCTAATTAAACAGAAAAAATGTGTATGTTAGTTTTCATTGTTATACCCCAAAAGCAGACATTTTCTACTTAATATAATCGTGATACATAGTAAAATGTTATTATTAATTCTTAATTCCCTTGGAAAAGGTGGTAATTCCATAATTCTCAGCACAATGGGCTTTTGATCAAAGAGCAGCCTTGGCTTAATCTGCATATCTTTATAATGTGAAAGAAAGGATGTGTATACAATCTCATCCAGCAAATTTATCTAATGGTGTAGACCCTGGGTATAGTGGTCCAGATATCATACATCTTCAGAGGTTTAAGAAGATTTCTCACAGGAGGACCAATTCTGGTTGCTAAAGCACTAACATTACTGGGTTCTGTAATATCATCCATGTATAGTATATAACATCACCTGCAACAATAATATTTTGCATATAATGTATTGAAGTAGCATCTGATAACTCCTGTAGGAAAGTTCTATAATCAGATAAGGGAGCATAGACAATGGATTATTAGCAACACTTGCTACCCTGATAGAGAATTGAAGAATGACAGTCACTTGTGTGGCATCTAACTGCAACACCTGCAGATTTATTATTGCTCAAATCTATGAAATACTGCCATTCAGTGCTTTATTTTCTAGAACTTGTTTATCTTGCTGAGGATGAAGATAAGCACCAATAGCATATGGCACTGAAATGTAGACAGTAATACAGAAAAGTATATTTAACTCCACTCGAATATAAAGGAATCCCTGCATTGCCAACATTACCCCTCCCATCTTAGCAACTCTGAAGCTTCTTTACAGATAAACATTCACATAAACAAAAGACTAATTGTCAGTGATTACATCAGTATTTTGTATACAGTGAGCATGAACAAAAGAAAATTGTTAAATGCATTAAGATGCCAGTCAAAGGCAAAGGCCATAGAGTAACATACACCTCTTACACCTCCACATAATTTAAGCTAGCTCTGAGATTGTGCAGTAGTGGGGAAAAAGTAAAGTTTTCTCAACTCTGCTGTCTGTCAATCGTGCCTTCACACACACACATACAAACACACACACACACACACACACACACACACACACACACACACACACACACACACATGCAAGCATGCACACATAGGCTTTCTTCCTGTGATTTTGCTCATGCTAGTGCACGAACACACAAATACGCATGCACACACACACACAGACACTCACATAAGCTTTCATCCACTGACCTTGCTTGTGGGAAGGCAAATAAATACACACACACACACACACACACACACACACACACACACACACACACACACACACACACACACACACACACACACACAATTTTGGCCAAATGTCTTGTATTGTACATAGTTTCATATTTATTTCATATGCACACAATTACTTTTGCCATATGGGGATATATGTGTTTTTATTTCTGCTTGCTTAATGGGGTAGAACACTGATTTGTATAATCCCACATTTAACAGGAAATACTTCCACTAAGTACAAGGATACAAAACAATACAAGAAAGTGATTCCCACTTTGATAAAAATCTCCTTTTGGCAACATGTATTTTATCTGTCACAGTGTCGGCATTCAAAACACTTGCCACTAAATACTTAAATCATGAAATATCAATTGAAACTGAGGTTACTCCAAAACAGCATGCAAATCCCAAATCCAGGTTTTTGCCTGGGAGCAAACCTCCATACCCCCTGCTACAGATATGTATGATGTAAGCACAATAACAGGAGCAGGGCATATTCCCTTCTCTGCTATGACAGTCATCTTGTAGATATTTTCTGTTTTAGATATTTTTGACCTACACACACACACACACACACACACACACACACACACACACACACAGATATACATATTAAATATATATGTGTGTGTATATATATATATATATATATATATATATATATATATATATATACATATATGTATATGTATGTATTAAATACATACACACAGACACACACACAACACACACACACACACACACACACACACACACACACACACACACACACACACACACACACACACACATATAATATATATTTTAAGGATGTAATCCCTCTGGAGTTCCCAAGGCTCTATTCTCAGCCCCTTACTTTTTAATATTTTCATTAATAACTTTCATAAATCCATAAATAATGCTACACTGATCCAGTATGCTAATGATTCCACAATCATCTATACAGCAAACTCTCCCTCTGAACTCCTTCAGAAAACCCAAGTAGCCTTCTTCAATACTGAAACTTAGATGCTAAACAACCACCTCGCTCTCAATGCTAACAAAACAAAAATCATGATATTCGCTCCTTCAAGAAATTTCACCATAGACAACAGCTCCTTTAAAATAAAAAGCCACAATACCACTCTAATCGAAATTGTACCTCACACCAAACTACTCAGAGTCACCATTGATGAACACTTAAAATTTGATATCCACATACAAAATAATATCAAAAAACCCCACCAAAAGCTAGGTCTGCTGTAAATCAATCTGCAAAATCACTAACTGCTTCTACCAGACATGCTCTAGCTCCTCCTACCTGCTCCCTTCTCTTATGTATGGTCCCCCTCTATTTACTCATCTCCAGCTTAGCCTACAAAACAAACTGGAAGCCTGCTATAACAAAGTCTCTAAATTTGCTACAGGGTCCAAATACTCCACCCATCACTGCCACTCCCTCCACTCCCTAAACTGGCTTGAGTGTCTTAATTACCTGAAATTCATACAACTCACCACTACTCACAAACTCATATTCCAACCCTCCATCTTCCCCCTCTTTCATCTATCTTAACCCCTTTCATGCTCTTAGATCTGAAAACCAAAGCCTCCTTAAAATCTATAAACCCCTATGCCCTTCTGGCCAATTACTTCTATCACACTTCTTAGCTAAACTATGGAATTCTACCCCCCCCCCCACTGTACTCACAACCACTCTGATTTCAAATCCCTCCTCCATTCTTACCTTACCTGAAACTGGGACTGTTCCTGCTCCCTTCCCACCTTAATTACACTGTCGTCTCTTTCAAAACTCCCTTCAGTCTCATCTACTATCATCTGTGATCATTAACATTATTGTTAGAACAAACACTAAACTTGTATAAACACTTTATGACTTGTACTTTTAATTATATTCTTTGTAGTACTTTTGACTTTATCTATATTTTAACATTTGTACTTTTAAAGGTATACTCCCTGATTTTGTATTTGTATTTTAAATTGTATATTTATGCTTTTTGTATACAATATATTCTATACTGTACTTATACTATATTCTGTTAACTGCTTTTGGAGCTTTTCTCCCTGGGCCTCCACTGAAAATGGGCTCTGCTCAGCCCATTGGACTTCCCTGGTCATCAAACTGGAAATAAATAAATAATAAATAAATGAATAAATGCCCATCTTTACAAAGTTTGTGCATTGAGGTAATAATACCTCTTATTTGCTACAGTCTTTTTTTTCTTTTCTTTTTTTTCTTTCTTTTTTCTCAAAAATTTGAAACTTATATATTTTTTGTTCTGCTGCAATAATATGGGATGCACGTACATGAGTTAGTAATTCTACATAGTCTGGTACCTACTTCTCAAATATTATGAGATGCTTGTTTGTGGAGATTGTTGATCTGGTGTCTAACATTGATCTGATTAATGAGAAATGATATTGGTTATTTATCTTTACAATAATTTTGAAGAAAGGAGTTCATTAATTGTTTGATATAAAGGTAAATTAGCTTTGGGGAGTTTAAGAAAGTTAAATTTAGCTTTCAACCGTTCAAAGATAAATATGCATCTTTAGTTCCTAAAATGCATACGAACCAAGTCAGAATAACTCTAATCACATTTCATATCTCCTATGCTCTAATACCTGAGAGAAAATTTGCTATAAATCTGATATATTTAGTCATTAAGCATTACAATGTTTATGATTAGTGATATTTCATTACAAATTAAATATTTTCTTGCAAAATACTTCTGCCATGTCTTCTTTTTCTTTCGGCTGTTTCCATTAGGGGTCACCACAGTGGATCATCTGTTTCTATTTCTTCCTGTCCTCTGCATCTTGCTCTATCACACCAACCACCTGCATGTCCTCTCTCACCACATTCATAAACCTTATCTTAGGCCTTCCTCTTTTCCTCTTAACTGGCAGCTTCATCCTTAGCATCCTTTTCCCAATATACCCAGCATCCCTCCTCAGCACATGTCCAAACCAACACAATCTTGCCTCTCTGGCTTTGTCTCCAAACCATACAACCTGGGCTGACCCTCTAATATACTTATTCCTAATCCTGTCTACCCTCATCTAACCCAGTGCAAATCTTAACATCTTTAACTCTGCCACATCCAGCTCTGCTTTTTTGTCAATACCACTGTCTCCAACCCATATAACATAGCTGGTCTCACTACCCTCTTGTAGACCTTCCCTTTCACTCTTACTGGTACTAGTCTGTCACAAATCACTCCTGACACTCTTCCCCACCCACTCCACCCTGCCTGTACTCTCTTCTTCACCTCTCTTCCACACTCACCATTACACTGAACTGTTGATCCCAAGTACTTAAACTCATCCACCTTCGCCAACTTTATTCCCTGCATCCTCACCATTCCTCTATCCTCCCTCTCATTCACACGCATATATTCTGTCTTAGTCCTGCTGACCTTCATTCCTCTCCTCTCTAAAGCATATCTCCACCTCTCTAGGATCTCCGCAACCTGTTCCCTACTCTCACTACATATCACAATGTCATCTGCAAACATCATAGTCCACAGGGACTCCTGTCTGATCTTGTCTGTCAACCGGTCCATCACCACTGCAAATAAGAAAGGGCTCAGAGCTGATCCTTGATGTAATCCTACCTCCACCTTAAAAGCATCTGCAACTCCTACCACAGACCTTACCACTGTCACCCTTGTACATATCCTGTACCACTCTTACATACGTCTCTGCCACTCCTGACTTCCTCATGCAATACCACACCTCCTCTTTAGACACTGTGTCATATGCTTTCTACTTCTGCTATAATACTATAATATAATATAATATAATATAATATAATATAATATAATATAATATAATATAATATAATAATATAATAATATAATAATATAATATACCTCTGCTGTGTATTAATATAAAAACACAACAAAAATAATTCCCCCATTTAATTTTGCAGCAATTGCAAAGTTGTATTTCTATCATAAAAGAGAAAAAATATCTGGAAAATAGCTTATTAACTGAAACTTATACTCCATATTCAAGCAAAATAAATAAACAAATAAATAAATAAAAATGTACAAGTGAGTTTTGGAAATGAGTCTTGATATCCATATTTCTCTAGCAAGAAAGAAGTTCTCAGAATCTAACAAAGTTTATGCTGTATCTGTTTTATCTATAGATTGTAAATTATGTATGACTTAATAGTCCAAAAGAATTAAAGGAGCAGAAGATACATGTTCATCCATATCAAGAAGGTTTTATTTGAATGCGACAACCTAGCCATTTTATTTTAAAAAATTACAATATAAAGATGTCGCAAATCAGATGTATTTAAATAATTTCTTTTACTATTTGAAGTATGGATGCAAAAAGTTACTTGATCAGCTAAGGTGGACTCATGTTTGCTGTGCCATATAAAATTGTTTGCCCTCACAAATGATCCATTTTGTTCTTAGTAGTAGTTTAGTAGTAGTTTGGATCACGCAGTGGTGCAGCGATAGCATTGTTGCCTCACAACAAAAGGTTCTCTGGTTTGATTTTTGGCTGGAGTGCCTCCTGTGTGGAGTCTGTATGTCTTCCCTGCATTCATGTGGGTTTCCTCTGGGTGCACCAGTTTCCTCCCATGTTTCAAAGACATGTGTCTGAAGTGTTTCTCCCTGGGCCTCTGCTGAAAATTGGCTTCATTCCAAGTCGCACTTTCCAGATAAACAAATGTTAATTAAATAAAAAAAGTTTAGCTAATACTTCTCCCCGTCTCAAGAGGAAGTTTGTTGCAAAAATCAAGGCAGTGTTTGCATTACAACTTTAATCCTCCTTTATTTTATTAATGCTGATCCTAATTAATAGGTGTGATGATCTAATATTGGTCAAGTATTTTCTGCCAATAAACGAACATGCTTGAGCTATTACAAAGCATCCTACTGATGTACAAATTAAATTAGGCCTTAGCACATGATAGCTTAATTTATAACCTAATGGACATAAAAATAATGCTCTAAACCTATCCTCATATTACGGAACTAAAACGTTAGTAGTCATCCCTCAATGCAAGGCTACACAATAATTAATCAGATGAGACTTAAAGGTTGACTTATTTTCCTGATAAGGGCATACTGTTAGCTTTCATAAGTTGTTATACTACGCACATCCACTAAAGACCAATTACACAACACCATACCTGTCCTATATGTTTAGTTATTTATTTGTTTTTAACCTAAGTAAATTAGTTCTTCTCCTGCATATTTCAGTTATAGATCATACCTTGTATACTGAGCAGTGCTTGTAGTTCAATAAGAGTGAGGCCATGCACTTTATATACAGTATCCATGCATGTGTGCAGAGCACATGTCTTTGTACAGTCTGTGCTAAGGTAGCTTTTAGTCTGTCCTGCTAACAAAGTGGCTTTGGGGGCATTTATGAGTTAGTATGGAAGTTTATTCAAGGTACATAACATACAGAGAAGAAAATGTGATAATGTGAAATCTGATGATTCAGCAGGTGAAGAGTGAACAATTTAAACTCATGACAGAATCTCTCTCTCTCTCTCTATATATATATATATATATATAATATATATATATATATATATATATATATATATATATATATATATATATATATATATTGGATGGATTACCTTTGAAAACTGGTCCAGCTACAAAAAAAAAAAAAAAAAATCTATAGATATATCCTATGAGCAGATTCCTTTAATATTTAGTTTGCAATTTATGACTAAATTTTATTTTATATTTGTTTACTGGGATTGTCTGACTTGGAATGAACCAGTTTTCAGAGATGGTCTGGGAAAAATACTGCAGACATGTCTTTGTAATATGGGAGAAAAACAGAATACCTGGAGGAAACCCAAACAAATGCAGGGAGGACATGCAGACTCCACCCCAGCCAAGAATTGCACTAGAGAACCTCTTGCTGTGAGGTAACAATGCTAACCACTGCACCACTGTGCCATCCAAATGAGTGGTAACTACAGAAAGATTTTGGTTTACCCTTTTTAACCAGAAGCCTAATAATGCAGCAACAGAGTTGAAACAGAGTGCTCTGAAATGTGAAACTGGTTCCAGATTGAATGAGACACTTAGAGATATATTCATGAGTGGCATTTGCAGTGAAGCTTGTCAGAGTTGTTTTTTCTGAACTGAAGTTAACATTTTCCCAGGCACTAAAAATTGCTTTAAGTATAGAGACCAAAGATGGATGTAGGCAGCAGATGGAAGAGTATGTGGCACATGCTGGTGTTCAGCACTGCTAAAGGGTGAAAGACCAGCACTGGATGAGCTAGCTGCATAAATTAGCATTAAACTGAGACCAAAGTGTGTTACATGAGTTTAATTCAGTTCAAGTAGTGATCAGTCATCAGCAGAACATATTTCAGTAGGAACTTCCAACACTGTGAGTTGTTAATGTCACTATGTTGGTGAAGCATGATGTCATATCAAAATCTGATGAAGTAGACCTGTACCTGTTTTGATGAAAAACTGTAGATAAAGAACTCAATAACGTGAGGACAGAACCTATTACTACTTCATCTAAGCACAGCAGATGGGCAGATATGAGTGTTCATACTGTAAAAATGGATAATGACATTTATTGGTGGTGATTGTAAATTGAATATTAATGAGGATACAAGCATTGAGACATGCCTGTGTACTCAAATGGAACACTTGATGGTCATGATGAGTGGCAGGACTTTTTTTTCTGAAGTAACCATAGCCAAAATAGCCAAAGCTTATCAAGACGTGTTATACTATGGTGATCCAGAAAAATATGTTGCAATTAATATGCACATCAGACTGTGTATAACACATTACCATTCAATGGGACCTTTGTATCTTTGAGTCTCCAGACAAGTGACAAGTGGAGTACCTCAGGGTTCAGTCCTGGAACAGCTCTTGTTTGGCATCTATTTCTCTGAAGTACAGGCCAGCACTAAGGGACTCTGGCTAACAAAGTTTGTAGATGACTGCAAACTGGGAGCCATTATATAATCTCCAAATGATATGAATATTCTACAAAAGGGCCTTACAGAAAAAGATGCTTGGTGCCAGAGCCATGGGCTCAAGCTTAATGCCGAGAAATGCATAGTTATCCCCTTTGAAAAAAAAACATGTACCCATGAATTACCACATAGGTGGCAGTACACTAAACACCAAAAGTGTGATGAGAGACTTAGGGACACAGGTGGACAGTGGTCTCACCTTCGATAACCACATCGCCACAGCAGTCAGGAAATCCTTCTATGTGATACACCTCATCACTAAGGGATTTTCATCCAGAAAAAAGGAGGTCATTGCCCCACTGTACTCATCCCTCATTAGACCTATTATAGAGTATAACTCCCCGTTTGGTATGTACCTCACAAGACATCTGCAACAGCTGGAAAGGCCGCAGAAATACCTCACTAAAAGAATCACAGGCCTAAAGCAGATGCCATATGCTGACCATCTAAAAAACTCCAGCTATACTATGTGGCATATCGTATACTCAGATGCGATCTCTACTTAACATACAAGGCCATGTCAGACCCTGAGCTGTTCGACATGCTCCATTTAAAGAAATCCAAATCCCTCAGAGCCACATGCTCCAGGGATCTAAATCTTGTCATCACAATGAACAAAACATGCTGGAGGGATAGGTTCCTGACCCAGAGACTCCCCATACTCTGGAATAGACTGCCCATACATGTCAAGCAGGGCGCCTCCTTGGCCCTCTTCAAAAGGAACCTTGACAATTGGATGGGAGATATGAAATTCACCCTGGGGATCATGTCAGTCACCCTGCTAGACAGGGGTCCAGGGAAGTAAATATTGTGGGAAGAAATATCCAGGGAATTGTTATGGCTAGGCTTGTATAAGCCCTAGGGCCGATAGACCAGTACCAGCCTATGAACCTATGAACCTAAACAACCAGAAAAGAAAATCATTCATTTAATTAAAATCCAATCAGTTAGAGCTGCTATCCCTTACAGAGACTTCATCATACTAAAGCGAAACTAAACACAAAAGAAGCTTAAATACTAAGTTTGTCATGTGCCACTCCTAACACATTTGTGTTTCCTTTCAGGGTAAATTTAAAAATTCTCATAGTCATTCAAACCTGGGACTTCACAGGCATGTAGCTTAACTTGCCAACTATATTCTTTCCATTCCAAAATGTCATCAGCATCAGCATCAGCATCAGATTTGCTAGAAAAATCTTTAAAATAGCCCATCCAGGCAAAATTAAAGCATTTCCTTTTACTGCATCTCCCAGCATGCATAGATAAAGCATTCTTTGAGTCACTGATGTGTGTAGTATGCTTGTGCTCATAGAGTCTATAATGGAGTTCTCTTGTAGTTTTGCCTATATAAAATCCTGGGCATTGTACAAAAAGGGCTGTATAAACAACATACTTCGATTTGCATGAAAACAAAACTAGTATAATTTTTTTCTCTGCTCAGCCTGTTACTAAGTATTTACTATAGTTACAATCATATTATTTGTGCATCTCTTTGGACTTAATGATGGGCTTTGAAGCAAAATTTAACACACTTTGGAAAAATGTCTTTTAAATGAATTATTGCTTGTCTTTTCTATAAAAATTGGTTCTACCCCACTTTACTAATTTACTGTGAAAAACAATCAGAGTGTTCTGGTTATTTTAATTATATTCTTAATGATGCATTTGTCCACATAAATTCTAAGTACCATAGACAAACTGAAGTTACTTTTAGACTTATGATACTGACTACTAACTCCCCTATTTTTTAGATATTAACGTGTTTGAATACTGACTTATACAGCTCCTTGATTTCTGTGAACTTGTCTTTTAACAACATTTCAGGATAAACTCTGTTCTTAAGTTTAGCCATCAGGCATAGCCCTTCTTTGATAAAATGATCATCCTCATCAGTGAGCCAACTGATTCTGATAAAGTGTCCCTTCAACTGATTCCAAAGGCCAAATCTCAAGTAGAAAAATCATCCCTGATCAGCATTAGTAAGAAATTGAGGGCCCTCATCAAGTCAACTAAAGCTAATTTTGAAAAGAAAGTTGCCAAGGATGCCAAGGATAACCATAAGGCCTTCTATGGCTACATCAAAAACCTAAATGGCAACGCTCAGGTCTGTTCTGAGCTAGTACAAAATGGAACAAAATACACTGACCCTTCTGACATTGCCAACATCTTGGCTGACAGGTTCAGTGCAAATCCCCCACCACCACCACCACCACCTACAGGGCCTATTACCATTCCAAGGGATTGTGTAAGTCCAATTATTACTGATACATTGGTTAACAAGGCTCTATATAAAGCTAAAAACACTGCCTCCATGGGACCAGATGGTGTCCCAGCCTGTGTCATACATGAGCTCCAAAAGGAATTAACCCCGCATCTAAATACCCTATTCAGTCTCAGCCTCTCCACAGGATAGGTGCCCATAGAATGGCGCACGGCAACGGTGGTCCTGCTACGCAAGGGTGGGGCCACAACTGACCCTGGGAACTACCGACCAATAAGCCTGACCAGTCTGATCTGTAAGGCTATGGAGCGAATCATTATGGAACTCATAAATGGAGAGATTGGGAACCTCCAGTCGCTGGACCCCACACAGTTCGGCTTCATCAAGGGCAGATCATGCCTCCTGAACTTGGTGGATTTCTTTGAGACAGTTATTCAGGCTATAGATAAGGGAAAGGAGGTACACACGGCTTACCTTGACCTTGCTAAAGCATTTGACACCATTCCCCATTCAGGTATTATTGATAAGCTCACCAGCTTGGGCATAAACCCTTACGTCACAAGATGGATCGCAAACTGGCTCTCAGACAGATCCCATAAAGTAAGAGTAGCGGGATCTATGTCCGAATCCAGACCAGTAATGAGTGGTGTGCCTCAGGGCTCTGTCCTGGGGCCCCTCCTGTTTGGCATATACTTCTCAGATGTACAGGCAAGCACGGAAGGGCTGTGGCTGACTAAGTTTGCAAACGACTGCAAACTAGGTGCTATAATAGAGTCTCCAGCCGACATGGAGATCCTCCAGAAGGGCCTAAATGAGACTGATGCATGGTGTCAAAGCCATGGTCTCAAGCTAAATGCAAAAAAATGCGTAGTAATCCCCTTTGGAAAAAACAGAGTACCCGCAAACTACAACATAGGAGGTAATCCCCTGAAATCTGAAGAAGAAATAAGGGATCTAGGGACCCAAGTAGATAGTAAGCTTTCCTTTGATAACCATGTTGCCAAAGTGGTTAGAAAATCCTTCTATGTGACCCATCTGATCACAAAAGGGTTTGCATCAAGATCTAAGGATGTAATGGTGCCCCTCTACTCTTCCCTCATCAGACCAATTATTGAGTACAATGCACCAATTGGAATGTACCTGGCTAGACATCTCCAGCAACTGGAGAGACCACAGTGGTACCTAACCAAGAGGATTACTGGCCTCAAACAGTTGCCGTATGCAGCACAATTGAAAAAGCTAAGACTGTTCCCTGTTGCATACCGCTTTCTCAGAGGTGATCTCTGTCTAACGTACAGAGCCATGTCCAACCCAGAATTGTTGAACATGCTCCATCTTAGCAAAACCAAATCTACTCGAGTTACAGGCTCTAGGGATATAAACCTCAACACAACAATGAATAGAACATGCTGGAGGGATAGAGTCCCTTTGCAGAGACTTCCCTTACTATGGAACAGGGTCCCGATCTACATAAGACAGAGCCCCTCACTATCACTCTTCAAGAGGAACCTTGATGAGTGGATGGGTAACAGAAACCTCACACCGGGGATCACACCAACAGCACTACTAGATAGGGGCCAAGGGTACTAGATGCTAGTACAAGGGTCTAGGGAACTACTAAAGGGGCAGTGAATACCGCACAACATGGCTGGGCTAATATATGCCTTCGGGCAGATAGCCCAGTACCAACCTATGAACCTATGAACCTATTCTAATAAACTGACCCTTCAGTATGTTTTCTTTTGACCTTTGTGAATGCACACTGCTACAGCTCACGTATGAATTACTTTGCACTTCTTTTTTAGTAATTTTGGACAAGAGACAGTTCCCAGATTTGTAAGTAACCAAATCCAAGTAATTAGTATTCCTTAAATCAACTTTGTATGTAACACATAAAAAGGTCATTAAAATTGTTCAAAATAAACCATGAAATATACAAACTCATTTAGTATCCCTTTCCACACGAGAAGAATATCATTAATAAATCACTTATAAAATAAATCATTTCAGCAAAACATGAATTTAAAATGTTCTCTTTCTCCCGTGCAGACATAAAATACTGGCATAACAAGGAGCCATGACTGCTCCCTTCACCACACCTGTCATTTGCCTAAAGAAGTTAGAGTAAAACTCCATATAACTGTAACTTAAAACTACATCTAAAATGTCCATAAACAAGTGGACTTCACCATTAGTGAGTTAACAGAATTCTAATTTTGCAGTTTCAAGGCCAGCCTCACTAGGAACAATAGAGTTTAAAGATTTAATATCTGTGGTGACCAGTAAAGCTCTAGCTTGGATCACCAGAGAATCAGTACTTTTGGTAAAATAAATATTATTATTTATGAATGAAAGAGAAGCCGCAACACATTTCTATAACAAACCATCCGCATGTATAGCTAAAGCCACAGTTTTACAGCTTCCACTGTCTAATTCGTTGCATACTTTAGACAAACCAAAGATTCTACTTATTTTACTTATAATAATTTTAAGAGGATTTTGAACATTATATAGCAAGGTAAGCATTTATAAGACATTCTTGAAGCTATTCATCAGTTAAAGAGTCAATAAATCTGTAGCTTTTACTTAAGTCTGAAACGCAAAAATTTAAACCTGGCATAACAGTTGATATCATTTAACAACTCATACATCTTAGTTTTATAGTTCAATGCATTTAAAGAATTGCCTTTCTCAGTGTTTGTAACTATTATGTCTTTGTTATTTTTCAGAGCTTGCAATGCTTCTTTTACAAGCAAAGACAAATGCTAATAGCTTCTGTTTGGTTTAGCCTATAGTAAAAGTCTTAAGTGTTTTTCATTCACTTTCACTTCTAATCCAGGCCTAAGTAGAGGGTTGAATGTGCTAGGTCAATTGAACAAAAACTATTTTGAGACGGGCTTGTTAAAAAAAAAAAATTGAGGTTAAGTTTTCTAACATACCCCAGGATTCCCAATCTCTGCACGATGTGCAGGAATAGTGCAAGAGCTGCTGCAGGCAATATGTCTGCCGTGCGATCCAGGAAGAAGCACGATCGCTCCTGCACTATTCCTGCATGGACACAGCCACTGTATGCTAATTACCTCATTTGCTGGTGAAAACCATGCAAATGAGGTGAATTAACGATCCAGGAAGTAGGCAGACATCTGTGCAGGAATAGTGTAGATTGCAGAAATGTATTCAGCCAGTAGCTGAATACATTTCTGCAAACTACAAAATGGAGACATGACAGCTCATAAAAATGGATGGATTAGAAGGGTTAGGCATGACAAAGACCAAATATATTGCCATAGGCATGAAAAACTAACTTTTTTTTTGATGGCCAGTTTTGGCTATTTAAGCGCAGGGCAGCGGTGCACAAATGGGATCGGCCCGAAAATTAAAAAAAAAAGCTGGAAATAAGCTTTTAAACCAAAATCATAATTCTGCCATAATAGTCAATGGCATGCATAACACAACAAGACCATGGAATAGTGGTTGCTAAGGGGGAAGGCTAAGTGTCGGATTTGTAACCATGCATTAGCAGTCAATCCTATGCAAATGAGGGCAATGATACTGAATCACAGATTTTCCCTCAGTGCTAGCTTGCACCGAATCGTGTAGGTGCATTTAGACGACAGTGTAAGCCTAAGAGTTAGATGACTTCATAAGGGGGTGTGTCATGCATGCTGTAAGCTTATTGGAGCCCTGTGGTCCGTGTTTGCACTTAGCTAAGCACAGTTAAGGCAGGGAGTGTGTCTAAGGCTGTATTGTTTTCCACTAAGAAATGCAAAGTGTGATCGTGTCCAGGTAGGGCCAGTTTCTGCTAAATGGTGTTTACATTGCTTAAACAGGTGTGCGCAGCGCACACCGGGTTTAAAAAAAAACATGAAATAGCAGCTCCGTTCACATCTGAGCACTGGGTTTGCGCGGCAGGTGAAATGTATCAGAACTAGCCAATTACACAGGCAGCAGCCCAGCCCAGCACACTACTATAAACTATGCAAGCACCTTTCCCTCTGTTTTTTCCCACAAACTCTACACCACTGATGTACACAAATGGGTAAATTCTACCTAACAAAAGCAACAAAATGATAGGGAAACAGCTGCAGCAGGAACAGCATGGGGCAGGGCCACACAGCTTCTCACCATTGCCAAGGCCAGCACAGGCACAGAGTGACTCAGAGGAGGAACAAACTGAGCCTACCCTTATAGGCAGAAGGAGGCATGCCCAGTATGCCCAGGCCTCGGCAAAGCGGCAACGCATAGCACATACACTGACACAGTAGGAACCCAGGGAATGACACCTCTCTCTGACTTGCACAAACAGTAAAAGGGATACCAAACATGACACTACCTGTGCTTAACCATGTATAGGGAGTGTACTATGTGCCTCCAACATAGTCAGCCTTCCAGCACCATCCTCAATACTGGTACAGCCACAAGGTAAGTCACTCTCACTATAAATTGCTGAATGTAGTAGTGTGTTCTGCTACTTGTATCTATGGTATGGACGTGAGCATGTAAGATAATCAGATGGCTGAATGGGTTGCCAGCAGATAGTGGACACCTATATGGGCAGCATGAAATCCATAACAAATACTGGTGTCAACAAAGTAGGCAGTACTACACAAGGTGACAAAACCCACTGCATGACATCTGGTGGGCCAAATGTGTGTCCATATGACGCACACATGCATGTCAGTGAGGCTCACATACCCAACAACAGTCTCAGACAGCAGGACAGGTGTAGACAAACACAAAGAAAGGCTGTGCTAAGGCCTCTGATTGATGGCAATGGAGAACAGCCACCCTCCCGACCTACTCCTACAAACTACAACAGGTCAGGCAGTGGGATGTTAGTTCTGAAGGGTAAGAATTCAGAAATTGAAATGTGGGTCAATAAAACCTAAGAACTTTACTACACTGATATGCCTCTAGTCTGCATGATAGGTCAGAATACAGAATGAAATGGAAGCCAACAGAGTACCTGAAATACCAGTACAGTCATAGCAAATGTTTACAGTTGTCAGGTGTCCCCCCCCCCCACCCCACACACACACAATCCTATGTAGAAATGTATTAACATGTATGTGTGGGTATAATAACAGTGGAGCACAGATTACCTGAGCTGGCCAAAGTAGCAGGATAGATTGTTGCACATGTACAATATGTAGGGCTCTGTGATTTAGGTTGTTGTTTGTTGTATATTGTGTGAAAGTGGTCAGCATGTAGGCATGGAGGGTTGTGTCCCGGTGGTCAGTGGTCAGTACTATTGATGATAGGGCCAAGTTCTCACAACTGCAGTGCCAAACACAATGCATCCCAGCAAGACACAATCCAGCAGGAATCCATACCAATTGTTCGGATGTAATATCTGTCACCATCTGAAAGATGTACATGGCATGAATGTGGGCCCAGATATACAAACAGTACACAGGTGGAAGTACCCTAGACAGAGAGTATATAAAATGTTACTGTCAAATGGACATACCTTTGGATTTGTACATACAGGTTAGCAGCACATTAGTTGGCTGTGTAGTATGGAATACTGATATAGTCTGGCCAAACGCTGCCAGACCACAAAAGGCACAGGTATGAAGTACTGAGAAATCGCTGATGTCCTCAAATAAGCCAGCATAATTGGAATTCCCCATGTATATCTGTGAGTCAGCTGCAAGTAGCTTCCATAGCACACATGCACTCATCTCACCCCACCATCAGCCACAGGTACCTCACAGATCATATCCCTGCTGTTGGGAATGAGTACAATATAACCCCCACCTCTCTATGGAATAGCCATAGAATTCAGCATGCTGAAGAGGTGTCCCATGCAGGTGTGTCCCTAGATGTAAGCAGCACCCTTCCAGCATCCACACCAATGGATTAATAAGGACAGAAACTATTGCCATTAACACCTTGCACACCTAATCTGTCACCCCAGGGGAATACAGTGACTTGCAGCCTGGGAATGTAGGACTGACAGAATGCACTGGCCTGCAACAGATGGTCTGCATCACTACCAAATTCCCTACAGTCCTCTGTCAAAGGCATGTGTCTTGCCCGTACTGCCAATGTATGTTATCTCATGGACTCCCAACTAACGATATAACACAGTCCACAGAACACAAATGCAAGGCCATGTTGACAAATCCCAGAAGTATGTCCACCATGTCCTACTGCATGAACTGTGGACCAACCCCTAAATACTGCTGGGATGAAGTTATAACCATAGGGATACTTATCAGATATTGTTTGCATAATGTTAGGAAGAGGAAAGAATAACGGGGGGGGGGGTAGAAGCATGGAAGCCATGGAGTGTGTGAAGCCTGAAACCCAAATGTGTGCACATACTATTCCTGCCTGCAAACATAGGAATGGGTGGCTACAAACCTGCTTGTAGACCACAATGTGAAAGGGTAATGACCAGAAATATGAGCCACCACAGTACCAAGGTGCTGGACCATTTACACCGACCCATCAGCAAGTGTCTGCAGCTTCCTCTCCAGAATGGCATCATTGTGCAAGAATATGTAGGCTGCAGACCACAATACTGGACACAGCTTCATTCATCTTGTATTCCCCAGGAAATTACTGCAAGCAAATAAGTATACCTGTCAGTAGTTGATGACATAAAACATCACAGTGTAAAACAGTACACATGTCTGACTATCTCTGCTAACACCAAAACCATGTAGCAGAAGCAGCACAGACAATTATTTACAGTATCCCACTATCCTTTGCCCATTGTGACCCTAAATTGTCAACCTGTCTACAGATATCCTGCAGAAACAGTTTACCTATGATTATAGTGTGGAAGGTATAACATATCTTGATGTGGGCTTAAAGATTGATAAGGAAACTGCATAACTTACCTCTGGCATCTATTGTAAACCTACTTTTACCAATTCATATTTGAATTTTGATAGTTGGCATCCTTATGTACAAAAAAGTCCATCATTAAGGGGCAGCTTGTGAGGGCTGCTAGAATAGTGAGTGAAGATGCCACATTTAGGGAAGAAGTGAAGTTTATATCAGAAATGTTTTTGAAGAGGGGATATCCTAGTGGTTTAGTGGCAGTGATGGCCAAAGAGGTGAGTAAAAAGAGAACGGATGGCATTTACCAACCCATTTTGGGCAGGCCTGATCGGAATAATGGTAGAGGTCAGGTAGAGTATCAGGTCAGAAAGGAGGAACCTGATAGGAAGCTTAATTTTATTACCACTTTCAATTTGGATGCAGATGGAATTGTCGAAATATTCAGGCGTAATTGGGAAATTTTGTCATATGATCAACATATTGCGCAAAAAGTATGATCTGCTACTGTGATTGTCTTTAGGAGGGACAGATCATTCAAAATTTTTTTAGAATCAAAAGGAAATGAATGAGTGGTTATTTCTAGCATAAAATGGGGGAATTTTAAATGTGGAATGGGGAATTGTTGCATGAATATTAGGAGAGACCCCAGAGTATTTGAGGCTAAATGGGCTGTATATACACATTGCAGGGCACTTTAACTGTTGCAGTAAGAATGTGGTATATGTGACTAGATGCCAGTCATGCCCTGCTTTTTACGTGGGCAAAACCTGTAGATGATTTAAGGACAGGTTTAAGGAACATTTATTGGATATAAGAAACAACAAAATGACTAATGCCTTGAGTAGGCATATATCTGAGAATAAGTTTTCTGTACTGCAACAGTTGATTAAGGACCCTCAGGGTAGAATACTGGATGTACATTTAGATATATGTGAGTTAAGGTGGCAGTTAAGGCTGAATGCCACCCAGACACCTGATATTAATGAAAATGTGAATATGACATGTCTTTTGAAGTTAAAAAATATTTTAGGGTAACATAATTAGTTTTAGACATTTGAGTGAATATTTTTAAAGTTTTTATAGTGAACGTTAATTTATCTGATATGTAATTGCCATGTAATGTTTTGAACTGTTGTAGACACATAATTGTTATATGCATCTTGTTTTTATGTCTCTGTAGTATTTTTATGTAAGTGTGTAGTATAATTAATTGGTTAATTGGGTGCTTCTTTACATAAAAGGGCTGGGTTGTAAAACTGAAACTATTTTGATGAAGTCCCTTCAGTAGGGAAGAAAGCGCTCAACCAGTGTGTGGTACAATAAAGCTTTTTGGATTTTACCAGTTGCTGTGTAGGTTTTTCACTGGTTCCAGTTGTGGTTTGGAGTTGGAGGTATTGTTATCCTGCAGAAGCAGGTTGCTATCTGTAGGTGTAGAACACAAATGCCTGCACTGGAGTACAACCTACCTGGAATGGATTCACACATTCAATACAGAAGGTCATCTTGGGTATGCTCCCACAAAAGAAGCCCACGTCTGACAATAAAATACAGAAGGTTCATACTGGGCATGCTCCCACAAATGAAACCCATGTCTAGCAACAACAGTGGACTATACATATCTGTCAGTCGTAGATGTCTGTACACACACTCCACATTGCACACCAGTCATGCTTTGCACACACAATGGATAGGAATACACACACATATCCAAGGACAACACACTATAATAGATCAAACATACACATACATAGATGTGAGGAAGAGAGTGACAGACAGTGACAAGGAGCTTCCCATCATGAGGCCTGTCCCACCCAGCACACATCCAATTGGCCAATACCACATGATGTGCAAATGTCTATCACTGTACACATTTGCTTCTGGTAGCCCTCAGCACTATAGTGTCTGTGGTGCTTGTGAAAACTGTGTAACATGACAATACAAGTCATTATTCATCTAGCAGTTGTATACACAGTCCTGTCAAATGTAAAGTTGTGTGTGACTGAGTGTTGTGTGTGTGCTTCCAGATGAATGGTTTATGGCCCATTCACACGCACTGCACTCCCCATTGCCCTACTTTAGCAAGCCTGCTGATGTCATTCACCTTGAAATACACCTTTGGAAAAGAGCTAGCTCTATACATTCTGTGGTGTGTGCTATAACTGCAGAATGCTATAGTGTGATGTACTAGTTTGGTAGGAGTTCTAATCCCAGACATGGCAACAGTGAAATTCTGCGGGTGTAGGGATCAATGCATTTGAGGCCATTTATAGTCACTACAGTTTCCATATCTCTCCTTTGTTAAGCCTGCTGATGTCATTCACCTTGAAATACACCGTTGGAGTAGAACTTGTCCTATAAGCTCTGTGATGCATGCTATAACTGCATGATGTTATAGTGTGATGTACTATTTAGGAAGGTGTTCTAATCCCACACATGGCAACCATGAAACTCTGTGTGTGTGTTTAGGAATCAATGCTTTTGAGGCTAGTCACAGTCACTACACTTTCCATTGCCCTACTTTGGCAAGCCTGCTGATGTCATTCACCTTGAAATACACCGCTGGAGGAGGGCTACTCCTATAGGCTCCTTGATGCATGCTTTAACTATGCAATGCTATAGTGTGATGTATTAGGTAGACAAGAGTTCTAATCCTAGGCATGGCAACTGGAAAACTCTGTGTGTGTAAGGATCAATGCTTTTGAGGCCAGTCACAGTAACTACATTTTCCATTGCCCTACTTTAGCAAGCCTGCTGATATCATTCACCTTGAAATACACCGTTGGAGTAGGGCTAACTCTATAAGCTCTGTGGCACTTGTGATAAATGCAGCACACTGTAGTTGCAATACATAGCAAGGTAGGGGTTTGAATCTCAGCACTATTAAGTGTGTGTGTATACTTGTCATCAGTATGCTGTGTGGAGGTAGTTGTGATTGTGTAATAACAGGACTCATTGTGGGGGGGGGTTGCAAATTTCTTATATTGAGGACCTTCTACATATCACAATGTCTATGTTACAAGGACGACAGATGTCAAACAGCAGAGAGGCTGGTGTAGACAATTCATACCCCTACATGTAACATTATGGATCGGTGAACAATATAGGCAACCCTTACATTACCCAGAGAACACTCTCCACCCATGTCTCATACACAAACATACTTGGCTAGGCAACAACCACTATACTGGTAGTTCCCTGCATACTGCCCACATTTAGTAACCACAGTGTGATTGCAGTGGATTACAGAGGACATGGCACCCTGTTCCATTCCTACAATAGGCAAATAATTGCTTACAGTGGTCCTTTGCTATGCTCTCCACTGGACGCCTGCAACAACTGTAGAGTCTGCAAATGTAACCTACAAAGGGAATACCATGCCTTATACACATGACTTGTATGGACAGATGCCACTAACACCAGTGAATACCTGTATCATGCTGTCAATGTAGGTGCATTCACAACCTCAGTTTCATAGCCAGTTCTCAGCACATGAGGTCAAGAATGCCACATCAGATGATAACAATCTGTCCACACAACATGCTCCAGAGACCCCAGGTACACTTTCACATGTCACAGAACATGCATGTGGGACATGTGCACAACCCAGACACTGTCCATGTTATGGAATATAAAACACATACACGGCAAGCATTGCACAGCACTGGCCACCCACAATAGTAACCTAGATGAGTGGATGGTGAATACAATACCCACCTGTGTGGGCCACTCCAGACACTACACCCCTGAGCCACACTGGAGACCATTGTCATGTTGCCTGATGCCAAGGCATACCCTTTGCCTAGCCTTGTACAGCCTTCTGGCACAGTCAACTACAACACACCTGTGAAGCAATGAACCCATGCATGGCAAGAGTGTGTGTGTGTGTGTGTGTGTGTGTGTGTGTGTGTGTGTGTGTGTGTGTGTGGAGATTAATGATTTGGAAGCAATAAACAGTCACTACACCTCTCATTGCCCTACTGTAGCATGCATTCTGATGTCAGTCACTTTGAAATACCCTTTGCCCATATAGCAGCCTTACAAGCTCTGTGGTGCATGTGATACCTGTGTAATACTGTAGTGTAGTAAACTAGTTAGTTAGGAGTTCTAATCCTAACCCTGCCAACTGTGATAATTTGTGTGTGTCCCTGAGAGAGGGAGTGTGGTTGTGTCTTACTTGACACCTGCTTTTGTTGACAGCCACATGTACTACACTTACCTTATCCCTCCTTTATCACTGTTGCTGATGTCACTTACCTTCAAAGATACCTTTGGACAGCTCTCCAACATGTAAGCTCCATGCTGTGTGCAGTAACTGCATAAAAATGTAATCGCAATACTTAGTCAGGTAGGGGTTTGAAACCCAGTACTGGTAAGTGTGTTAAACATTCTCAGCTCTTACTCTCCTACCCCCTTTCTTTCTTACTTTGTCTCTGTCCATCTCTCTCACTCCCTCTCTGGTGGATGTGGAAAAGTACACCTGATTTGCTTAGGCAGTAGCTTGTGTTTTGTAAGTAATGCTCATGATCAGCTGATGGCCTGTGCACGAATTGCAGTCCCCCACTAGCTGATTGCATGCGAAACAGCTGTAGTATCATTCCTATAGCCAATTGCATGGAAACACACTCCTATAACTAAGAACATCATGTGGGTGTTGGCCCTTTTCAATCAGTGTGATCAGGATGTCATGTGGCTGTTTGACAAACAGCATTACAGAGGGTAGTTGGATATACCTCTTACAACATACACTGTGGAGACAGGCCAGCAAACAGGAGGGGGATGTTCCAGACATGAGGACAGAATGTAAGTATTGCTCTTCTACATTTGAGGTAATGTTGGTTTAACAGGGTTTGTCTGGATATGGCTGTTCTACATGATTTAATATCTGTCATGACAGTGTTATGTGGTTGGGGAAACTCCCACCTGTAAGGCTATCTGCAGACTGGCCAGTGTGTGGAGTCTTACATATGCTGTGTTACTCACACATGTCCTATCTTTAGAAATGCAGTATCATACTCTAAGGATTGCAGTCAATACATGGTGACAGCCATGTGAGTTACTGACTTCATATCCCTCAGTAGACATATGTCACAACAAACCCTGTTACACCAGTAAATGTATGGGTTCATCACAGCAACATGTCAATATTGGCCATGTGTTAGTGCCTCCAGTCACAACTCTGTCAACCTTTCTACATATGTCATGCAGTAAGAGGTGTATATGCTCAGTAAATCATTATTTACTGACATCATACCTGATAACAAGCCAGTGAGATACCAGACTGCTAGACATGTTATGTAGAGTAGGCCTTATATTTGAGGACAAAACCTGGATATTCTTTTGTGGTGTGTACAGTAGTGAGGTCTGTGTACTTATGGTGGTTGTCAACAGAGTGTGTAATGTGAATATATACCTTGGCCTGTGTACAGACTGTGGTAGATGTCACTGTTCTTGGTCCTGTGCTATGTGATGTTGCATGCTGCTGCAGTGTATGGTACCCTATCGGCGTACATGTTTGTAGGGTCAGATCGACACATGTCCCATACCATAGTCAGGCATCGGAATACACTGTGTATTGGCCCAGTATATGTAGGGTTGGTGTGTGAGTGGCACATATGAGGATGGTGTTGATGTGGCAGTCTGCCTGTAGTTTGCACAGTGCTTTGTGACATGCCTAGCAGCTCAGTGTATTTGCCCATTGTGATGGTATGTCCAGATATTTGACACGTACTATTGCTGGGCCACTATAACTGTTGTGTATTTCTGACAAAGCAGTGGGATGCTATACAGATGTATGTCACTAACTAGTGGGTAGTATGTGGGCTTGTGACCTCTGCTCCTCTGGTTATTATGTGTCAGGACAGACAGATGTGTGTGAATGCATAAACTGTGTGAGCTTATTCAGTCCAGTTTGTTCGTGATATCCCCATTTAAATGGCTGTAAACATCCAC